>NC_143028.1:70782500-71000000 GCF_057628025.1 Oncorhynchus mykiss
TCTCGTCTGCTCTCAAACCTCTCCTACGCAGATGTGTAACCTACCCCTCTTCTTTTTCAATTGTCTGTCTTCTGAAAAAACCCTGTCTTCTAAGTCTATTTTCTGCCCATGTTTTTTAGGCTGACTATTCACGATTGCCAAAGGAGGTCATTTTCACTCCTCCTGAAACCACAATGGGGGAGAAAGTTAAACAGACAATATCTGTAAATAGGGCCTAGTCAGACTTGCTGGTACCAGTTCGAAGCAGAGGGTGTTCAGTAAACTGTCTCTACTTATGTAAATTGTTTTCTCTCCGTGGATACATGTATCATTATTACAATTAACTCCATGTTTTGGGGTTTTAACTATAGTTAGAGACGTCACCCAGACAACAGGAATAAATTGAATTTTATACCACAAAAATAGAAACAACTCATTATTTTCAACTTATGCGTCCAACTTTTCGCAATTACGTAAAAAGTTAATAAACTACATTGAACAGTTTAAAGTAGATTTTCAATGTGTGTGAGCTGGAAAGTTACTCTAAGAAAGGGGTCGGTAACAGGCAGCCTGCAGCCCAAAACCGACAGACAAGATGATGCAGACAGACACGGTTGACAAGATGACGCAGACAGACACGGTTGACAAGATGACGCAGAGACACGGTAGACAAGATGACGCAGACAGACACGGTTGACAAGATGACGCAGACAGACACGGTAGACAAGATGACGTAGACAGACACGGTAGACAAGATGACGCAGACAGACACGGTAGACAAGATGACGTAGACAGACACGGTAGACAAGATGACGCAGACAGACACGGTAGACAAGATGACGTAGACAGACACGGTAGACAAGATGACGCAGACAGACACGGTAGACAAGATGACGCAGACAGACACGGTAGACAAGATGACGCAGACAGACACGGTAGACAAGATGACGTAGACAGACACGGTAGACAAGATGACGTAGACATGTTTGCCCTGTTTCTAGCTCCTAGCCAACTTCACAGTAGATACAGGATATATGTTTTGTTGTATTATTTATTACATATATAAAGAAATGCAGATGCAAGAGAAGAGGAAGTAGAAGTGAGGCCCTCGTCAGACTCAGGCAGCGTGCATACCATCCACCGCTTCCGAGAATATTACTCGCTAACGTTTAGTCCCTTGGACAATTAAGTAGACAAGCTCAGGGACTGTAACATCAATTTTTTTACGGATTCACGGCTCTCTTCAGATATATTGTCAACGTCAATTCAGCCAGTGGGGTTCTCTGTCCATCACACGGACAGGAAGAAATAACTCTCTGGGAAAAATAAAGGTGGAGCAGTATGTTTCATGATTAACAACTCATGGTGTGATTGTGGTAAAGTACAGGAGAAATAGATGTATATACTGACTCGTGACTGGGTTCATCAGGAAGTGCATAGAGGATGTAGTTCCCACTGTGACAATTAGAACTTCTCCAAACCAAAAACCATGGAAAGATGGCAGCATCCACATAAAACTAAAAGTGCAAATTACCACATTTAACAATAGCGAGGTGACTGGGAACAGTCCAGCTATGACCTCCGTAAGGCAATCAAAGAAGCAAAACAACAATACAAGGACAAAGTGGACTCACAATTCAATGGCTCGGATACGAGATGCATGTGGCAGGGACTCCAGATAATCACAATTATAAAGGGAACCCCATCCACGTCGCGGACACTGATGGCTCGCTCCAGGACAAGGTAAACACCCGCTTCGAGGAAAAAACACAGACCACCAACGTGGGCCCCACCGCTCTCATTCTCCGTGGCCGAGGTGGATAAGACATTTAATGGTGTTAACCCTCGCAAGGCTACCAGCCCAGATGGCATCCCAAGCTACGTCCTCAGAGCTTTTACAGACCAGCTGGCTGCAGTGTTTACAGACATATTCAATATCTCCCTATCCCAGTCTGTTGTCCCCACACGCTTCAAGATGTCCACAAGATGTCCACCATTGTTCCTGTACCCAAGAAAGTGAAGATAACTGAACTAAATGACTATCGCCCCGTAGCACTGACTTCTGTCATCATGAAATGCTTTAACAACGTAGTTAAGAACACTACAATTTGCATACCACCCCAACAGATCCACGGACGACACAATCGCCAATGCACTGCACACTGCATACCCCACCTGGACAAGAGAAATAACTATGTAAGATTGTTGTTCATCGACTACAGCTCAGCCTTCAACACCATAGTGTCCTCCAAGCTAATCACTAAGCTCAGGTCCCTGGGTCTGAACGCTGCCCTGTGCAGTTGGGTCCTAGACTTCCCGACGGGCCCAGGTGGTGAAGGTAGGCAGCAACAACACCTCCGCCATGCTGATTCTCAAAATGGGGGCCCCACAGGGGTGCATTCTCAGCCTCTTACTGTACTCCCTGTTCACCCATGACTGCGTGGCCATGCACGTCTCCAACTCAATCATCAAAAAACATTATCTAAGTTGGTATTCAGCAGTCATAAAAGTGTGCCTTATTTACTTTGAAGAACTACAAAATAGTGATTTTGTCAGACAGCATAGGCAGCAGTTGTATAGAGATGAAATGTTGACTTGGAATGAAATAATAATGTCATCAAACAAAACAAATGTAATATACACAATAACTCTCTGGATCTGATGGGGCCTGGTGTCGATGTCGGAGTTCTGGACCTATCGCCGGGAGCAGTGGTCATATGCTGTCCTGCTTCTCGTGGGCCCGTGAAAGGTTCAAAGCAAAAACACTGTGCTCTCCAGGAGCACGAGTATAGGACATCAATAAGCTGCTCCCCAACATTATAAACCTGTATCAGGACATCAATAAGCTGCTCCATAACATTATAAACCTGTATCAGGACATCAATAAGCTGCTCCCAAACATTATAAACCAGCATCAGGACATCAATAAGCTGCTCCCAAACATTATAAACCTGTATCAGGACATCAATAACCTGCTCCCCAACATTATAAACCTGTATCAGGACATCAATAACCTGCTCCCAAACATTATAAACCTGCATCAGGACATCAATAAGCTGCTCCCCAACATTATAAACCTGCATCAGGAAATCAATAAGCTGCTCCCCAACATTATAAACCTGCATCAGGACATCAATAAGCTGCTCCCCAACATTATAAACCTGTATCAGGACATCAATAAGCTGCTCCCCAACATTATAAACCTGCATCAGGACATCAATAAGCTGCTCCCCAACATTATAAACCTGCATCAGGACATCAATAAGCTGCTCCCCAACATTATAAACCTGCATCAGGACATCAATAAGCTGCTCCCCAACATTATAAACCTGCATCAGGACATCAATAAGCTGCTCCCCAACATTATAAACCTGTATCAGGACATCAATAAGCTGCTCCCCAACATTATAAACCTGTATCAGGACATCAATAAGCTGCTCCCAAACATTATAAACCTGTATCAGGACATCAATAACCTGCTCCCCAACATTATAAACCTGTATCAGGACATCAATAAGCTGCTCCCCAACATTATAAACCTGTATCAGGACATCAATAAGCTGCTCCCAAACATTATAAACCTGTATCAGGACATCAATAACCTGCTCCCCAACATTATAAACCTGCATCAGGACATCAATAAGCTGCTCCCCAACATTATAAACCTGCATCAGGACATCAATAAGCTGCTCCCCAACATTATAAACCTGCATCAGGACATCAATAAGCTGCTCCCAAACATTATAAACCTGCATCAGGACATCAATAAGCTGCTCCCCAACATTATAAACCTGTATCAGGACATCAATAACCTGCTCCCCAACATTATAAACCTGTATCAGGACATCAATAAGCTGCTCCCCAACATTATAAACCTGTATCAGGACATCAATAAGCTGCTCCCAAACATTATAAACCTGTATCAGGACATCAATAAGCTGCTCCCAAACATTATAAACCTGCATCAGGACATCAATAAGCTGCTCCCCAACATTATAAACCTGCATCAGGACATCAATAAGCTGCTCCCCAACATTATAAACCTGCATCAGGACATCAATAAGCTGCTCCCCAACATTATAAACCTGTATCAGGACATCAATAAGCTGCTCCCCAACATTATAAACCTGTATCAGGACATCAATAAGCTGCTCCCCAACATTATAAACCTGTATCAGGACATCAATAAGCTGCTCCCCAACATTTTAAACCTGTATCAGGACATCAATAAGCTGCTCCCCAACATTATAAACCTGCATCAGGACATCAATAAGCTGCTCCCCAACATTATAAACCTGTATCAGGACATCAATAAGCTGCTCCCCAACATTATAAACCTGCATCAGGACATCAATAAGCTGCTCCCCAACATTATAAACCTGCATCAGGACATCAATAAGCTGCTCCCAAAAATTATAAACCTGCATCAGGACATCAATAAGCTGCTCCCCAACATTATAAACCTGCATCAGGACATCAATAAGCTGCTCCCCAACATTATAAACCTGTATCAGGACATCAATAAGCTGCTCCCCAACATTATAAACCTGCATCAGGACATCAATAAGCTGCTCCCCAACATTATAAACCTGTATCAGGACATCAATAAGCTGCTCCCCAACATTATAAACCTGTATCAGGACATCAATAAGCTGCTCCCCAACATTATAAACCTGTATCAGGACATCAATAAGCTGCTCCCCAACATTATAAACCTGTATCAGGACATCAATAAGCTGCTCCCCAACATTTTAAACCTGTATCAGGACATCAATAAGCTGCTCCCCAACATTATAAACCTGCATCAGGACATCAATAAGCTGCTCCCCAACATTATAAACCTGCATCAGGACATCAATAAGCTGCTCCCAAAAATTATAAACCTGCATCAGGACATCAATAAGCTGCTCCCCAACATTATAAACCTGTATCAGGACATCAATAAGCTGCTCCATAACATTATAAACCATCATCAGGACATCAATAAGCTGCTCCCCAACATTATAAACCTGTATCAGGACATCAATAAGCTGCTCCCCAACATTTTAAACCTGTATCAGGACATCAATAAGCTGCTTCCAAACATTATAAACCTGCATCAGGACATCAATAAGCTGCTCCCCAACATTATAAACCTGTATCAGGACATCAATAAGCTGCTCCCCAACATTATAAACCTGCATCAGGACATCAATAAGCTGCTCCCAAACATTATAAACCTGTATCAGGACATCAATAAGCTGCTCCCCAACATTTTAAACCTGTATCAGGACATCAATAAGCTGCTCCTCAACATTATAAACCTGCATCAGGACATCAATAAGCTGCTCCCCAACATTATAAACCTGTATCAGGACATCAATAAGCTGCTCCCCAACATTATAAACCTGTATCAGGACATCAATAAGCTGCTCCTCAACATTATAAACCTGCATCAGAACATCAATAAGCTGCTCCCAAACATTATAAACCTGTATCAGGACATCAATAAGCTGCTCCCCAACATTATAAACCTGCATCAGGACATCAATAACCTGCTCCCCAACATTATAAACCTGTATCAGGACATCAATAAGCTGCTCCCCAACATTATAAACCTGTATCAGGACATCAATAAGCTGCTCCCAAACATTATAAACCTGTATCAGGACATCAATAAGCTGCTCCCCAACATTATAAACCTGTATCAGGACATCAATAACCTGCTCCCAAACATTATAAACCTGTATCAGGACATCAATAAGCTGCTCCCAAACATTATGAACCTGAATCAGGACATCAATAAGCTGCTCCCCAACATTTTAAACCTGTATCAGGACATCAATAAGCTGCTCCCAAACATTATAAACCTGTATCAGGACATCAATAAGCTGCTCCCCAACATTATAAACCTGTATCAGGACATCAATAAGCTGCTCCCCAACATTTTAAACCTGTATCAGGACATCAATAAGCTGCTCCCCAACATTTTAAACCTGTATCAGGACATCAATAAGCTGCTCCCCAACATTATAAACCTGTATCAGGACATCAATAAGCTGCTCCCCAACATTATAAACCTGCATCAGGACATCAATAAGCTGCTCCCCAACAACATAAACCTGTATCAGGACATCAATAACCTGCTCCCCAACATTATAAACCTGTATCAGGACATCAATAAGCTGCTCCCCAACATTATAAACCTGCATCTGGACATCAATAAGCTGCTCCCCAACATTATAAACCTGCATCAGGACATCAATAACCTGCTCCCCAACATTTTAAACCTGCATCAGGAAATTGAGTCTATCATATTGTGTGATTCAATGACATTATGGAGGGCAGCTCAGAACAGCTGAAGATGGATTTTAAAGAACTGATTGGGTCTCGGCTTGACACCAAAAAACGCACCATAATATCTGGCCCTGTGCCCTCCCTTATTCATGGCATTTTTAGCTTTCCATAACTGGCTATGAGACAATTGCAGCTCTGTGGGTGCGACATTTATTGACAATTTTGATACCTTCTGGAAACAAAGCTTGTTTTATAAGGACGATGGGATCCACCCAAATCATCTGGGTTCCTGGATCCTTAAGCAGCATAATAAGGCTGTGTTGAACAATGACTTATCAATGACTCAAACCCAGCTCAGTTAATCCCTACCATTGTGTCACTGAGTTGTCATAATGCTTCAGCAAATGTACATCATACCAGGGGCATTGGAAGACACAATGTACGTAACCGAATGTATGTATTTGTAACTGCCTTGAATTCCTCTGCTAATCCTACAGCTATTGTATGCAGTAATCACATGCCTACGAACCAGAGTTATCAAATCAAATCAAACGTTATTTGTCACATGTGCCGAATACAACCTTGCCACGAAGCCCTTAACCAACAATGCAGTTCAAGAAAGAGTTAAGAAAATTTTTACCAAATAAGGGGGTACTGGTACCGAGTCAGTGTGGGGGGGTACAGGTTCATTGACGTCATTTGTACATGTAGGTAGGGGTAATGTGACAATGCATAGATAATAAACAGCAAGTAGCAGCAGTGTAAAAAGTGAATGGGGGGTGTCAATGTAAATATTCCGGGTATCCATTTGATTAATTGTTCAGCAGTCTTATGGCTTGGGGGTAGAAGCTGTTAAGGAGACTTTTGGTCCTCGTGTTGGCGCTCCGGTACCGCTTGCCAAGCGGTAGCTGAGAGGACAGTTTTTGACAATTATTTGGGCTTTCCTCTGACACCGCCTAGCGTATAGGTCATGGATGGTGGGAAGCTTGGCCCCAGTGATGTACTGGTCTGTACGCACTACCCTCTGTACTTACTGTCAGATGCCGAGCAGTTGCCATAACAGGCAGTGATGCAACCGGTCAGGATGCTCTCAATGGTGAAGCTGTATAACTTTTTTAAGGATCTAGAGACCCATGGCAATTTTTTTCAATCTCCTGAGGGGGAAAATGGGTTTTCGTGCCCTCTTCACAACTGTCTTGGTATGTTTAGACCATGACAGTTTGTTGGTGATGTGGACACCAAGGAACTTGAAACTCTCAACCCCCTCCACTACAGCCCTGTCGATGTGAATGGGGGTCTGTTCGGCCCGCATTTTCCTGTAGTCCACGATCAGCTCCTTTTTCTTGCTCACATTGAGGGAGAGGTTGTTGTACTGGCACCACACTGCCAGGTCTTTGACCTCTTCCCTATAGGCTGTCTCATCGTTGTCAGTAATCAGGCCTACCACTGTTGTGTCGTAAGCAACCTTAATGATGGTGTTGGAGTTGTGCTTGGCCATGCAGTCGTTGGTGAACAGGGAGTACAGGAGGGGACTAAGCACGCACCCCTGAGGGGCCCCAGTGTTGAGGATTAGCATGGCAGATGTGTTGTTGCCTACCCTTACCACCTGGGGGTGGCCCATCAAGAAATCCAGGATCCAGTTGCAGAGAGAGGTGCTTAGTCCCAGGGTCCTTAGCTTAGTGATGAGCTTTGTGGACACTATGGTGTTGACCGCTGAGCTGTAGTCAATGAACAGCATTCTCACATAGGTGTTGCTTTTGTCCAGGTGAGAAAGGGCAGCATGGAGTGAGATTGAGATTGCGTCATCTGTGGATCTGTTGGGGCTGTATGTGAATTGGAGTTGGATGTGAGCCATGACCAGTCTTTCAAAGCACTTCATGGTTATCGACATGAGTGCTACGGGGTGGTAATCAATTAGGCAGGTTATCTTCACTTCCTTGGGCACAGAGACTGTGGTGGTTTTCTTGAAACATGTAGATATTACAGACTCGGTAAGGGAGAGGTTGAAAATGTCAGTGAAGAAACTTACAAGTTGGTCAGCGCATGCATTGAGTACACGTCCTGGTAATCCATCTGGCCCGCGGCTTTGTTAATGTTGGGCAGCATCACTGGTCAGCCTGAGGCTTAGTTTCCCTTTGTAGTCCATAATGGTTTTCAAGCCCTACCACATCCAACGAGTGTTGGAGCTGGTGTAGTAGGATTCAATCTTAATCCTGTATTGACGCTTTGCCTGATGAATGGTTCATCTGAGGGCGTAGTGGGATTTCTTATAAACGTCCAGATTAATGTACCGCTCCTTGAAGCTCTAGCCTTTAGCTCGATGCAGATGTTGCCTGTAATCCATGGCTTCTGGTTGGGATATGTACGTACGGTCACTTTTGGGATGACATCGTCAATGCACTTATTGATGAAGCCAATGACTGAGGTGGTATACACCTCAATTTGATTGGATGAATCCCGGAACATATTCCAGTCTTTGCTACCAAAAAAGTCCTGTAGCGTAGCATCTGCGTCATCTGACCACATCCATATTCCATATACTGTTAGCACTGAGGCAGTGTGTCCTAGTAGGAAGTCCACTGTGTACAGCTCATGCTGCACTAACATAAATAACATGAGCATGTCTTCTTCTGCTAAGCTCCTCAGTAAAGCAATGAATAGAGTCAAGCATGCCAGAAAAGTGCTAAACGTTAACATATGCATCTTAAGAAACAAGGTTCATGAAATCAATAATTTGCTAGTAAGAAAAGACATTCATATTCTGACAATCTCGGAAGCTCACTTAGATAATACCTTTGATGATACAGTGGTAGCAAGACATAGTTATACCATCAACAGAAAAGACAGAAATGCCAAAGGTGGAGTTGTTGCAATTTATATTCAGAATAACATTACTGTAAAGATTAACGAGATATCATGTTAAATACTGTTGAGGTAATATGGCTAGAGGTTCATCTATCTCACCTAATGCCCATTCTGGTGGGAAGTTGCTATAGACCACCAAGTGCTAAGAGTCAGTATCTAGACAACTTCTTGTGAAATGTTTGATAAAGTATGTGATATCAACAAAGAGGTATATTTTGTAGATGATTTAAATATTGACTGGCTTCCATTAAGCTGCCCAATCAAGAAAAGCTTCAAACTGTAACTAGTGCCTCCAACCTGGTTCAGGTTATCAGTCAACCTACCAGTGTAGTTACAAACAGCACGGCAATGAAATCATCAACATGTATTGATCACGTCTTTACTAATGCTGCAGAAATTATCTTTAACAACAGTATCCAAATCCATCTGATGTACTGATCACAATATAGTAGCCATATCTAGGAAAACCAAAGTTCCAAATATAGTCATGCTATACATTTTGCAGTGATTCCTGTTTCTGATGTAAATAATATATCTGTGGTATGTAATGAGGAGCAACCAGATGCTGCAGTTGACACATTTATGAAATTGCTAATTGCAGTTACTAATAAGCATGCACCCATCAAGAAAATTACTGAACAAAAACATTAAATCTCTGTGGATTGATGATGAATTGAAAAATGTTATGGTTGAGAGGGATGATAGAAAAGGAATGGCAAATAAGTCTGGCTGCACAACCGATTGGCCAACGTACTGCAAATTGAGAAATGTGACATAAATGTACATAATGTACATAAAATAATGGTGGTAAAAAGCTTTGGAACACCTTAAATTACATTTTGGGCAAAAATGCAAAATCAGCTCCGTCATTCATTTAATCGGATGGTTCATTCATCACAAAACCCACTGATATTTCCAATTACTTAAATAATTTTTTAATTGGCAATATTAGCAAATGTAGGCATGATATGCCAGCAGAAAACTCTGACACTACACATCCAAATATGAAAGACAAGCATTGTAATTTTTGATTCAGTAAAGTGAGTGTAGGAGAAGTTAAAAAAATATATTGTTGTCTATCAACAATGACAAGCCACCAGGGTCTGACAACTTGGATGGAAAATTACTGAGAATATAGCAGAGGATATTGCCACATTGCAACGATTGTCGTCGGGGGAAGGAGAAGAGGACCAGAAGAGGACAAGCAGCGTGGTATGTATTCATAATACTTTTAATAAAGATGAATACTGAACTAAAACAACAAACCGACAAACTAACAGTTCTGCAAGGTGCAACAAAAACACTAAACAGAAAATAACTACCCACAATCCATAGTGGGAAAACAGGCTGCCTAAGTATGGTTCTCAATCAGAGACAACGATTGCCAGCTGCCTCTGATTGGGAACCATACCAGGCCAAACACATAGAAATAGAAAACATAGAACACAAAACATAGAATGCCCACCCCATCTCACACCCTGACCGAACTAAAACAGAGACATAAAAAAGGAACTAAGGTCAGGACGTGACACACATCTTCAGTCTAAGCCTACTAGAAAGTGTGTGCCCTCAGGCCTGGAGGGAAGCTAAAGTCATCCCACTACAGCGGAGGGACAGTCACAGACACACATACACATGATAAGACAAGCACTGTACACACACGTACACATGGATGTTGTATTGTAAATATGTGATAGTGGAGTAGTGGCCTGAGGGAACAGACTAAATGTATTGGGTAAAGTCTTATGAAATGTAATGTCATGTAATATTAAAAATGGTATATAACTGCCTTAATGTTGCTGGAACCCAGGAAGAGGGGATCCTTAATACGTACAAAGACAAATCTAAACTGAAATATTTTATTAAAGTAATTAATAAATGGTTAATAAGCGGTAAGCAGTAATGGGCAGAAACCTGGCACTATTACTACCATCATGGGAATTTTATGAATTGTTTTATTCTGTGTTGTTACAGCATTCAACCCAAATACTCAGCACTACCGCCTGGTATGACAACTGCACCTCCCACAAATGCAGGGCTCTCCAGAGGGTGGTGTGGTCCGGCCAATGAATCACCGGGGTCACACAGCCTCTCCTACAGCACATCTACAGCACCAGAAGGCTAAGGAGATCGTCAAAGACATCAACCACCCGAGCCACGGCCTGTTCACCCGCTATCATCTAGAAGGCTGAGACAGTAAAGGTGGATCAAAGCTGGGACCGAGAGACTGATAAAAGAGCTTCTATCTCCAGGCCATCAGACTGTTAAACAGTCATCACTAGCCGGCCTCCTCCCAGTATTCTGCCCTGAACCTTAGCACTGTTACTAGCTGGCTGCCACCCAGTACTCTACACTGCACCTTAGAGACTGCTGCCCTTTGTACATAGAGTAATTGAACGCTGGTCACTTTAATAATGTTTACATACTGTTGTACCCAATTGAAACTGTATTTATATACTGTATTCTAGTCATGGCTCATCCTATATAATTACTTCTGTACACAACTTTTCTATTCATATCCATTCTGTCCATTCTGTCTATACACACACACATATATATATATATACAAATAAAGAAATACCCTTGAATGAGTAGGTGTGTCCAAACTTTTCACTTGTACTATGTAGATATATAGCCAACCTTTGCCTTGATGACAGCTTTTTACACTCTTAGCATTCTCTCAATCAGCTTCACCTGGACTGCATTTCCAACAGTCTTGAAGGAGATCCCACATATGCTGAGCACTTGTTGGCTGCTTTCCGTTCGCTCTGGTCACTCTGACAGAGCTCTAGGTGGTTCTGTGGAGGTTGGAGAACCTTCCAGAAGAACAACCATCTGTCACGACTTCCGTCGAAGTTGGCTCCCCTGCCTGTTCGGGCGGTGCTCGGCGGTCGTCGTCACCGTCCTACTAGCCGCTACCGATCCCTTTTTCGTTTGTCTGTTGGTTTTGTCTTATTAGTTTCACCTGTGTGTATTTTGGTTTAATTAGCTTCCCTACATGTAGTAGTTTGAACCGCCCTTGTTTTGTGCGGGATTGTTTTTTTGTTATTCTGTTGTTTGTGGTTTCATGTTTGTATTCTCCGGACTGTTTGGTCCTGTGTTTGGGCTGGTCTGTTTTATGTGCCCTTAATGTTGGCGTGACCGTTTTTTGCCGGAGAATAAATGACGATTTACCGAACCATGCTCTCTGTGCCTGATTCCAACCCACCACTCCGAGTAGGCCGTGACACCATCTGCAGCCCTCCTAGGTTTTCATCAATGATCTCTATGTACTTTGCTCCATTCATCTTTCCAGTGATCCCAGTCCCAGCCGCAGAAAAACATCCCCACAGCATGATGCTGCCACCACCACCATGCTTCATCGTAGGGATGGTGCCAGGTTTCCTCCAGACCTGAATGCCAAGCGTCAAGTTTCTCATGGTCTGAGAGTCCTTTAGGTGCCTTTTGGAAAACTCCATGCGGGCAGTCATGTGCCTTTTGCTGAGGGGCTTCTGTCTGGCCTGATTGGTGGAGTGCTGCAGAGATGGTTGTCCTTCTGGAACGTTCGATCATCTCCACAGACTCCACAACTCGGGAGCTCTGTCAGAGTGACCATCGGGTTTTTGGTCACCTCCCTGACCAAGGCCCTTCTCAAACTGATTGCTCAGTTTGGCCGGGCAGCCAGCTCTAGGAAGAGTCTAGGTGGTTCTAAACTTCTTCCATTTAAGAATTATGGAGGCCACTTTGTTTTGGGGGACCTTCAATGCTGCAGAATTTTTTTGGTACCCTTCCCCAGGTCTGTGCCTCGACACAATCCTGTCTTGGTGCTGACATGCACTGTCAACTGAGGGACCTTCAAATCATGTCCAAGTAATTGAATTTCCAACAACTGGACTACAATCAAGTTCTAGAAACATCTCAAGGATTAGCAATGGAAACAGGAGGCACCTAAGCTCAATTTCAAGTCTCACAGCAAAAGGTCTGAGTTTATGTAAATAAGGTATTTCTAGTTTTATTTTTAATACATTTGCAAAAATTCAAAAAACCTGTTTTCACTTTGTTATTATGGGGTATTGTGTGTAGGTTGCTGAGGGAAAAAAATATTGAATACATTTTAGAATAATGCTGTAACGTAACAAAATGTGGAAAAGGGGAAAAAGTCTCAATAATATCCGAATGCTCTGTATATTACGTTTGGTATGTTTACATCAGACAGATGGAAACTTAAGGTGGGGAGGATGAGTGGGCGTATAACATGAACATCTATTAGCCCAAAAGTTTAAATCTCATCATTTAAGTAATTATTAACTTTTAAACTACTTACTACTTTTTAGCTAATTCACACCTACTTGTTTTTATATATAACCATTTTTTTTGTAGGAGGAGGTGGATCACCTTTAATATTCCACCTGCTTGTTAGCATGTTAACTAACCCTTCCCCTAACCCTAACAACACTTTTAGCAAACCCTAACCTTAACCTTAACCCTTAACCCCTAACCTCTAGCCTAGCCACTTAACTAGAATTCATAACATATCATACATTTGTAACATTTGTAACATATAGGTTTTGCGAATTCATAACATATTGTATGTTTTGCAAATTCGTAACATATAGTACGTATTGTAATTCATATCATATCAAATGAAATGGGGGATGAACATCCAAAAATTATGACATACCCCACGAAACGTAACATATCATACTTAACGGAGTCTCGGATTTACGTAGAGAATAATACAAAATGCTCTGAGAACAGGTTGAGTCCTGCCCTGACAAATTGAGGCTGTTCTGAGGCCAAAAGTGAGTGCAACTCAATATTAGGAAAGTATTCCTAATGTTTTGTACACTCAGTGTATATCAAAATAATAGAAGCACATTATGAGCACATTATGACTGCATGTTGGAATAAGCAGATATGTTTTATTGTTTTCCATAATGTAAAAATATTGTTTTGTTTTCCCGTGTGGCTCAGTTAGTAGAACATGGCTCTTGCAGCACCAGGGTTTGGGGTTTGATTCCCACGGGGGACCAGAAAAAAGAAATGCACTTACTAGTACTGTAGGTCGCTCTGAATAAGAACATCGGATTAACAAATAAAATATTCAATGTGAGTAATCATTCTTGCAGCATGTGATGATGCAGCCTTAGCCTGGCCTCATCATCATGTTACATTTGGTGGCATCGTTGAGATCCAATCTGTCACGATCGTTGGAAGCACCCTCAGACCAACGTGCAGCGTGATCTAGGTTCCACATCTTTTTTATTTAAAGTAATGAACCACGCAACAAAACAATAAAGAATAAATGAAATGGAGTGCTGACATACAACTACACATAAACAATATCCCACAAAACACAGGTGGAAAAAAATCTACTTAACTATGATCCCCAATTAGAGACAAAGACAGCCAGCTGCCTCTAATTGGGAATCATACCAAACACCAACATAGAAAACAAAACTAGAACCCCACATAGAAAACATAAACTAGACTAACCCCCCAGTCACGCCCTGAACTACTCCACCATAGAAAATAAGGACTCTCTATGGTCAGGACGTGACACAATCGAACATCACAGCATAAGAAGAAGGATGTTGTTGCAAGCTTCCCATTGTCCTACTTAACTTTGTCATGATCATTAGCGTTTAATTAATTTAGCGTTCTTTTATTGCTGTAAATTGAATATGACGATGTGATTGTGCGTGGTGGTTGACTGATTTCCACTAACAGAACCTCTTCTGGCCAATAGAGAGATGCTGCTGAAGGAGTGCATGGGATTTGGTTTCAGAACCATTTTTTCAGAGCTATTTTTACCACACGTATTTTTGAAAAACTAAAGATGAGAATATCTCTCATTTGAAAACCAATCAACTTGATCAATTCCCTTTGGCAGTCAGACAGAAAGCGCTAGATGTTTGTCATGCACGGCTAACCTTGAGCTTGTCTGAACACTACAAAGTCACTGGGAACACTGATAAGATACTGCCCACATACATATGTGCTCCTGTACACATTGCCAGATGTTTGCGAGTGTACCCAGTGTTTTCGAAATGGTGTGTCCTTTGACTGAGATAATATAACTCATGGGATATTTATTGCACTACACGTTTTAGTTATTGACTCTCATGTTTCTTGTGTATTTCTTGTCTCTGTGACTGTTTGTTGTATGTCTGAAACAATTAAGGTAGTAATTGCCCTAAGGGGATAGTTGTTTGAATTGAACTGACAATACCTACTGTTGGTTTTTCCTAATGAAATATGTTGTGCTGAGACTGAGGATGTCCTAATATGAACACCATAATATTGATGGAAAGCAAGTTACATCTTTAAAAAAGAGCTTAAACCGTTTTCCCCAAATCACCAAACCAGACCAATTCCTGGGCGAATGTAGGCGTTTTAAAGTCCTCCGACCCTCCTCCTTATTTCTCCCGTTCAATAACAACATTTTGACTGTCTCCTGATGGTGAGTGAGTCAGCACATTTTGCACATGGAACACTACATGCTATCAACTGCTGCTTGTAATGGATATGTCACGCCGTGCATATAGACGCACGGGCTGATTAAAATGGAAATCACGTAAATAGAGAGGCCGTATATCTAAAATGGTGTCCACATGTTTACTTTACATTACATTGGGGCTTGGCAGGAACTGGATGTTCCTAATTAATTTAAATGCTCTCTGCCTCTCAGTCTCATCTTTGTGTTCTCTGAGTTCTAGGAATCAGAGGGTGGGTGGGGGGATGGGTTGAGGGGCATTGATGTAGCCAAACAAGTCGGTTCTAAACTAGGGCTGGAAGTTGATTGCAAAAAGAGTTGATTACTGATTCTAACAATGACTGGAATCAGGAATCGGGAATCGGGACTACTTCACAAGGAATCGGTTCCTGTCCTTTTCATCAAGTTCATGTTTTGTGATAATGATTTCGCTGAGTGCACACGTAGAAATTTGATATTTTCATTCAAATTAGTGAGATATTTTATAATTTTTGGTGCAAACAATAAATACACATTACTACATTTGTGTAAATGTGTTTTGTACCCGTTTGTCTCTTATTTTGAAATCGACTCTTGATTCCCGACTCCAGGAATTTAGGAATAATTTTTATATTTAAATGTGTGTCATTTAGCAGATTTCTGAACATTAACAGCCCTATTTAAAACTGACATTTTCCAGTTTACATACACTTGTTTTCAACCACTCCACAAATTTCTTGTTAACAAACTATAGTTTTGGCAAGTCAGTACATCTACTTTGTACATGACACAAGTCATTTTTCCAACAATTCTTTACAGACAGATTATTTCAATTAAAATTCATTGTGTCACAATTCCAGTGGGTCAGAAGTTTACATACACTAAGTTGACTATGCCTTTAAACAGCTTGGAAAATTCCAGAAAATTATGTCATAGCTTTAGAAGCTTTTGATAGGCTAATTGACATCATTTGAGTCAATTGGAGGTGTACCTGTGGATGCATTTCAAGGCTTACCTTCAAACTCTGTGCCTCTTCGCTTGACATCATGGGAAAATCAAAAGAAATCAGCCAAGACCTCAAAAAAATGGTAGACCTCCACAAGTCTGGTTCATCCTTGGGAGCAATTTCCAAACGCCTGAAGGTACCACGTTCATCTGTACAAACAATAGTACACAAGTATAAACACCATGGGACAACACAGCCGTCATACCGCTCAGGAAGGAGACGCGTTCTGTCTCCTAGAGATGAACATACTTTGGTGAGAAACGTGCAAATCAATCTCAGAACAACAGCAAAGGACTATTTGAAGATGCTGGAGGAAACAGGTACAAAAGTATCTATATCCACAGTAAAACGAGTCCTATATCGACATAATCTGAAAGACCGCTCAGCAAGGAAGAAGCCACTGCTCCTAAACTGCCATAAAAAGACAGACTACGGTTTGCAACTGCACATGGGGAGAAAGATCGTACTTTTTGGAGAAATGTTCGGCCGTAATGACCATCGTTATGTTTGGAGGAAAAAGGGGGAAGCTTGCAAGCCGAAGAACACCATCCCAACCGTGAAGCACGTGGGTGGCAGCATAATGTTGTGGGGGTGCTTTGTTGCAGGAGGGACTGGTGCACTTCACAAAATAGATGGCATCATGAGGCAGGAAAATTATGTGGATATTTTGAAGCAACATCTCAAGACATCAGTCAGGAAGTTAAAGCTTGGTCACAAATAGGTCTTCCAAATGGACAATGACCCCAAGCATACTTCCAAAGTTGTGGCAAAGAAGACAACAAAGTCAAGGTATTGGAGTGACCATCACAAAGCCCTGACCTCAGTCCTATAGAAAATTTGTGGGCAGAACTGAAACAGCGTGTGCGAGCAAGGAGGCCTACAAACCTGACTCAGTTACACCAGCTCTGTCAGGAGGAATGGGCCAAAATTCACTCAACTTATTGTGGGAAGCTTGTGGAAGGCTACCTGAAACGTTTGACCCAAGTTAAACAATTTAAAGGCAATGCTACCAAATACTAATTAAGTGCATGTAAACTTCTGACCTACTGGGAATGTGGTGAAAGAAATAAAAGCTGAAATAAAGCATTCTCTCTACTAATATTCTGACATTTCACATTCTTAAAATAAAGTGGTGATCCTAATTGAACTAAGACAGGGACTTTTTACTGGGATTAAATGTCAGGAATTATGAAAAACTGAGTTTAAATGTATTTGACTAAGGTGTATGTTAACTTCCGACTTCAACTGTATATGCAGTCATTGTTAGACATACAGTACGATGCAATATAAAATCAAATGTACCCATCAACAACACCAAGGTTATTATAATCCTTCCATACTATCCCAGATTTAAAACCTAGTGACACTTTCTTGGAATGGTCCGCTTATAACATGCTTATAAACATTAATACAAAGTTTGTTAGCCATGGAGCAGAGTTAATACATAGATAAGGTCTGTTGGTGTATGATTACAGGATTGCCACTTTTAATAAATATTTTATATATAAACATGTATTTGTGTTAATAAATACATTCATAAGGATATTTAGCTATGGTCAAGAAACTAATGATACATACAGTACCAGTCAGATGTTTGGATACACCGACTCATTCAAGGGTTTTCCTTTATTTGTACTATTTTCAACATTGTAGAATAATAGTGAAGACATCAAAACTATGAAATAACACATATGGAATCATGTAGTAACCAAAAAAGTGTTAAACAAATCAAAATGTATTTTATATTTGAGATTCTTCAAAGTAGCCACCCTTTGCCTAGATGACAGCTCTGTACACTCTTGGCATTCTCTCAACCAGCTGCATGGGGTAGTCACCTGGAATGCATTTAAATTAACAGGTGTGCTTTGTTAAAAGTGAATTTGTGGAATTTAATGCGTTTGAGGCAATCAGTTGTGTTATGACAAGGTAGAGGTGGTATACAGAAGATAGCCCTATTTGGTAAAAGACCAAGTCCATATTATGGCAAGAACAGCTCAAATAAGCAAAGAGAAATTAGAGTTCGTCATTACTTTGAGACAATAAGGTCAGTCAATCCAGAAAATATCAAGAACTTTGAAAGTTTCTTCAAGTGCAGTCGCAAAAACCATCAAGCGCTATGATGAAACTGGCTCTCATGAGGACCACCACGGGAAAGGAAGACCCAGAGTTGCTTATGTTCCAGAGGATAAGTTCATTAGAGTTACCAGGCTCAGAAATTGCGGCCCAAATAAATGCTTCACAGAGTTCAAGTAACAGACACAAATCAACATCAAGTGTTCAGAGGAGACTGCGTGAATCAGGACTTCATAATCGAATTTCTGCAAAGAAACCGCTACTAAAGGACACCAATAAGAAGAAGAGACTTGCTTGGGCCAAGAAACATGAGCAATGGACATTAGACCGGTGGAAATCTGTCCTTTCATCTGATGAGTCCAAATTTGAGATTTTTGGTTCCAACCCCCGTGTCTTTGTGAGACGCAGTGTGGGTGAACGGATGATCTCCGCATGTGTGGTTCCCACCGTGAAGCATGGAGGAGGAGGTGGGATGGTGTGGGGGTGCTTAGCTGGTGACACTGTCAGTGATTTATTTAAAATTCAAGGCACACTTAACCAGCATGGCTACCACAGCATTCTGCAGCGATACGCCATCCCATCTGGTTTGAGCTTAGTGGGACTATCAATTGTTTTTCAACAGGACAATCACCATACACACCTCCAGGCAGTGTAAGGGCTACTTGACCAATACAGAGAGTGATAGAGTGCTGCATCAGATGACCTGGCTTCCACAATCACCAGCCCAATTGAGATGGTTTGGGATGAGTTGGACTGCAATGTGAAAGAAAAGCAGCCAACAAGTGCTCAGCATATGTGGGAACTCCTTCAAAACTGCTGGAAAAGCATTCCAAGTGAAGCTGGTTGAGAGAATGCCAAGAGTGTGCAAAACTGTCATCAAGGCAAAGGGTGGTTACTTTGAAGAACCTAAAATCACTTTTGTGGTTACTGCATTAATCCATATGTGCTATTTCATAGTTTTGATGGCTTCACTATTATTCTTCAATGTAGAAAATAGTAAAACATTTAGAAAAATCATTGAGTTGAGGCCAAACTTTTGACTGGTACTGTATATCCTTTGTTAAAGTGTCCAGTGTTTCCAGATTTCTATGAAATACGATCAATAATTAATTACTAAATGAATGAAATAGTTTTCCTTCCAAAAATGGTAGTTAAGTATGTTAAAAATAAGCTTTTTTTGTGTTTGAATGGTGTGGGCATACCCCTACAACAGAATATTGTGGGAGTATACCAGTACCAGTACACTTTTAAAAGTGAAATTTTCACTGGACAGTTACTTTCAACAATGTGTTGCCCCTTAACATTAAGAATACATTTCTGTAATAAAGTCACAAGATCAAATGTGAAGAAATAATAAAAAGTAATGATCACAGGATCGCTTCTTAAAATTTTATTTGTAAATGCATCTTGGGTAGAACAAAGAAAAAAAATATAATATATTGATATGTTCTGAAATGTTTTGTTATGTACACGTTTAGGGCGTATACTAGAAATCTACACAACCACAAACGAAGGGTCCGATTCAATCAGATCCGGATTAGCATCCATCCACATAGCTGATGTTTTGACGGTGTCCGAGGTGGAACTGTGTTGGAGCTGTCAAATCCACAAGTGGCTCCCGGCATTATACCTAAAGGGGACATTGCCATTGGCTGCAAAGTCACATTAAGAGAAATCCCATGCAGCCTTGTTTACAAGTTGGAACACTGGAATGCAAAATGGAATCTACACCTCTATTAGGCTGATAGAAATCCTTAATATTCTGTTGAATGATTTTCAATGAGCATCATTATTTCTATATAGCCTAGACTTTCTCGTTCTGAACTTCTAATGCAAGTGGGATGGGTGTGGCTTCATGAAAAAGATAACAAGAGCAGCTGCTCAACGATTTGAGCGCTCCAACGCAGTTCAGACAACGCCAAAACATCAGCTATGCAGGTGTCGGCTATCGCCGATTAACGCTTGATCTGATTGAGGGCTCTATTCAATCCCCATCGCAGAAGTTCAGCTTTACAGAGTGATTTAATTTAAAGGCAAGGTTCCTGTTTAGCGGAGACTGGATTCACGGTAAACACTGCATATGTCAGCTCAATCAGAAATGACGCTTCAGCTTTACAGATTGAATAGAGTCCTGAATCTTGGCCTTAAGATATGTTATTACAATAGTCTTCTGTGTAGCCATGTACACTCCTGCATATTCACATGCATTCATAGGATGCGATAAAACACCTGTGTTTAAACAAGCATTAAAAATTCAAAAATTGAATGAAAGGAATTATGTACAATATAATGTACCCCTGCTTTTTCATCTGCGAACATCACATTAACTATGCATGAATGGTGTCTCACACACCGTACTTTCACAACAGGGCGTGGCGTACTTAACCAACAAGTCTCAAGAGCAAACAGGACATCAAGAATAATGACAACTGTGCCATGGCCTAATAAGTGTGTTATGACAACAGTTTCCAGAAGGTAGTTATTCTGGTTGTTCAGCACCGTGGTGTAGTGGTATCCACATACATGATAACCTCACTTCAACATAAGCTTCTGGGGTATTCCAGTAACAGATCAGATTGTGGAGCTGATTTGAGGCAGATTTTGTGTCAACAGCAAAAAGGAGAGAAAAAGCTCATTGAGATTCAATTCCATTGACAGGATTAAAGGATTATGCATTTCCAATTCCCTTTCCTCATTCTCTCAAACCATGCCACCATTAATCCATAAAACATGCCTGCAATGAATCACTTGTTATTCAGACCATTTTGCCCCCCTAGTAAGGATGCTGTGGCGGGTTAAGGCCAGACAAGTGTCTTACGAACGGCTTGAGCCACTGACACGAAAAAGACCAACAAATACACAACATGAGTTTAGAATAAAAAGCTGAATACAAAATCTAACACTGATTGGAAGGCTTTTTTTTACACATAAAACAATCAACAATCATAAATGTGCGCAATTCTTTCTTTGTTCCATTCTTTTACTTTCATCCGCCTTGTCTCAGAATCTGAGCTGGGGAAGTTTTTCTGGAACTTGAGAAGAGTCCCAGTAGCTTATAGCGAGCGACATGTTCATATTTGTTATCAGTAGTTTATGTACAGAATTGACAATATGCTCTGCCACTCCCTTTGAACAAACAGTGTGATGAATGAGTAAGCTATTCTTTACCCTCTGTCAATGAGCTATGAGTGACAAGGCAAAAAACAAGGAGAACTTTTCCGGGCGAACTTCAACCGGACTTGGATGAGGAATGTCAAAGACATTGGCACTTCTTAACAAGGTAAAAGGCAGTCATATCCAGGTAAAATAGAAACTCAAGGCTATTACTGAAGCAATTAATACATTTCATCTCAAATGAAAACAATCTTTAATTGAAAAATAAAATAAAGACTGAACAGAAAAACAAATAAAAAGTGTACAAAATACCAACAGCAATAAGAATCTCAAGAAACGTTGATTACTAAGAAGATGGTAAGTGTCATGTGTTGGTTTTGCTTTTGCTTTCAACAATAAATTATAGCACAAGACCACTGTTATAGATCTCTCTAAAAGGCAAGGCACACATAAATCTTCCATCTCCATCGCTCTCTCGTGCTCGCGCTCTCTCGACCCCTCTCTCTCTAGCTCTTTCTCTCTCGCTCTTTTTCTCTCTCTCTCTCTTTTTCTCTCTTGCTCTCTCTCTCTGGCTCTTTTTCTCTCTCTCCCCCCCGTAAGTCATACCACACTCTCACACAAGCACATTCACACAAATTCCATCTCACAGACACACATTCCGTGCTCCTTTGGTCTGTGTCCATTGAAGAGTGGTCCGGGTGTGGTCAGTTTGTTGTGCGCAGTGTCCGGCTTCGCGGAAAGCGGTGGACTTTGATGTGTTTTGACAGATGGTCACTGCGGGCAAATTTCTTCTCACACACTGGACACTGGTAGGGCTTGATCCCTGAGTGGGACCGCCGGTGTCGCGACAGCTCATCTGACCTCGAGAACCTGGGAGAGACACAGATAGGAGAGAGATGTCAATCATTTTAAAATAGAACAGAATAAAACATTATTGTTTACATATGTAATGTGATATGTTTATTTTTTCAGAATTATACTTTTTATTTTCTTTGACATAGCAACAGACAAGAGAATTTGCTTTTAGTTTCATTCCATATTATTGTTAAACGTTGACAGTGATTCCGAAATGTTAAGATATACAGATTTGTCTACAGTCACGATAGTAAAAGTAATTTTACAGCACAAAGTTCACAGGAGGCTGCTGAGGGGAGGACGGCTCATAATAATGAACCCTAAAGCAAGACTAGCAATGCTAAATAATTAGCTTAAAACACATGGTTCGGCTAAGCTTAAGGAATGGCAATACAAAAAAGGTTCATGCTAACTTAAAACACATTACCTTACCAGTGCTATGCAGATCATTGTTAGCTAGTTAGTGCTAGCTTAAAACCCAGGAATAAACCCTGGAGAAATGCTATGAGGAAATTCTAAATAGTTAGCGATAGCGTGAAACAGATGGATAAAGCTTAAGGCATGACAACTATTGGCCTCCCAGCAGTCTCTCACAAGCCTAGCTCTTTCTGTCTCCCAGATGTTACAGCCAGAGCTGACAGGATGACGAATTCATGCAATCTGGAGCCTGTGATTTAGCTGCGGAGTCGGTATAAAACCCACTTTACTATCTGTCACACACACATAAAACATGAGTCCCCAAACCACAAGGAAAGGAGAGAAGAGGTTTAGTCTCAGCGAGCCAATCTCAGTAGATAGGCAACTACAGAAGGCCTACAGCAGTGACTCTCAAAATAATGGCTTATAGTCAAATGATAGTAATGAAATAATAACATTGTTATTAATAACAGTCAGCTAATAATCTATTACAGTGCAGACATGTAAAAAGGGTGTTGAAAAGCGTTTATAAGTAGATTGTATACAGTTTATACAAGAGTACGAATCTAGGGCAAACATTCAGAGCACATAATGACACAAGCTCTACTACTCTCTACTGCTACTGCTCTAGAACTGGTGTACGGAGGCCCATGGTGGCGGCTAGAGAGTAGTAAAGTCTGTAGAGTAAGGTAGTTTCTCATCTTGGCCTTATCTTGTTCAACATTCCTCTCACGTGTGGGCACACTACTACTAAGAACCCCCCCCCCCCTTGTGATGGAGTGAAATCGATGTCAACTCTAGATGAAATATGGGGAGATTTAATTAGATTTTTGTATTTGTGTGAAAGAGAGAGAGAGAGAGAGAGAGAGAGAGAGAGAGCGAGAGAGAGAGAGAAAAGGACACACATGAGTGTATAGTGTATGTTTGTGTGTGTGCGTGCGTGCACACAACATTCCCATACCTGTACGTGTGTGTTTGCACGTGTATCTGTTCGCATGTGTGTCCCTCTGTCCAACTGTAAACATATCAGCCTCACATCGATCCTGCTCCCTTTTCAAGCAGCCTGCCAGCCTAGACGTTCCTATCACACAGTCATGCTATTCAGCACTTAGCCTTTTGTTCATCTCATTTCCACACCAGTTTCCATCAGACTGATTGTGTGTACAAAACTGAAACAGGCCCCTCTTGCCCTACCTTCTCTCTCCCTGTCCTCCTCCATTTATATTCCTTCACTCTCTCTTTTTCTTGCACTACATTCTCTCTCCCTCCCTCTCTTCCTCCATTTATATTCATCCACTCTTTCTGTTTCTTGCCCTACCTTCTCTCTCCCTAAATCCGGTCTTTGTGTCCAGGCAAGACCCATGTTGTAGGGATGAGATGCATTGCCTGGATAAGTACTAGTGGGATTTTTGCTGCTCATCTACTGGGACAGACTATTACAAATACATTACAAATACAATACAAATACATTACAAATACATTACAAATACAATACAAATACATTACAAGTACAATACAAAACAAATACATTACAAATACAATACAAAACAAATACATTACAAATACAATACAAAACAAATACATTACAAATACAACACAATACAAAACAAACACAAATACAATACAAATACATTACAAATACAATACAAAACAAACACAAATACAATACAATACAAAACAAATACATTACAAATACAATACAAAACAAATACATTACAAATACAATACAAAACAAATACATTACAAATACAACACAATACAAAACAAACACAAATACAATACAAATACATTACAAATACAATACAAAACAAAACAAACACAAATACAATACAATACAATACAAATAGATTACAAATACAATACAAAACAAAACAAACACAAATACAATAAAATACAATACAAATACATTACAAATACCATACAAAACAAAACAAACACAAATACAATACAATACAATACAAATACATTACAAATACAATACAAAACAAACACAAATACAATACAAATACATTACAAATACAATACAAAACAAAACAAACACAAATACAATACAATACAATACAAATACATTACAAATACAATACAAAACAAACACAAATACAATACAATACAAAACAAATACATTACAAATACAACACAATACAAAACAAACACAAATACAACACAAATACAATACAAATACATTACAAATACAATACAATACAAAACAAACACAAATACAATACAAATACATTACAAATACAAAACAAATACAAATACAATACAAATGCATTACAAATACATTACAAATACATTACAAATACACGGCCGCTGGCGGGTTGCCAAGTTGGTCCCAAGGTCATCATAAATAAATTGACTGATGCAGCGGCCTTTTCAGCAATAGACTGTAGATTGCTCACTGTGGAGAAGTGGACTGGAGTCCATGAATGATAGAGCATATCAGGTACGGACGGTAAGCTGATTCTATGCAAACTAATATGCTGTATGGAGTGTGTAGACACATACAGCACATACACACATGCACCTGTAGTGGATGTGAAACTCGTCTGTAGCATGTTTGCTGGAAAACTTCAGTGACATCATACTTTCCCTGAGATCTTAAACTCTCATGGACAAATTTTGGTGGACAGATGAATCTGTCAAGACTCACATAGAATTATGTGATTATGAGCAGCAGTAGTTCCTGGTTTGGGGTTTTCGTCTATTATTTGAACGAATCAGGATTGGGCAAAGAAAGTTCTTAAACTGGTGTGGTGATTTTCAAGCCTGTGTGTAGATTATATAGTTTTCCACTAGATTCCACAGCCACAAAGTAAAGATAGTCTAAATTGTAAAAATTAATGAAAACCAAAAATGTGCTTTTTGGCCATGATAAACATGGGTGATATTAGTTTGGCAGAGAGTTTCCGTTTGCAAGGCAAGACACTTCACTTCCTTCCCTTGCACAAAGGTAATCACAATTGTTAACGGCATTCCCCCCAGAAGTAAAAAAAGAAATGACAATCTTCCGCGAGATAACTTTACTTCTAGGTAAGCGAGATTACTAAGATCTGAAGACAAACGTCACTCACCAAGTGACAGACTAATCTTTTTCTCTATTGGCATAAATGGTTGGTTTGAATTGCATGTGATGTTGTGTAAAACATTACAAATTCTATCCCTGCTCAGGGCACAACAGAATGCACCCTGTTACACACACACACTAACACACACATGTTACCTCGTCCACCTCTTTGTAAGTACAGTCACAATTCACATATCCCTACTTGTACTTTGTCCATGTGTTAGCCACCTATACTCAGTAAGGTCTTTGCAGGCCAGTGCATATAGATGCATTCCCCTCTGGCTTACAAAGCCAAAGGTTACACTCTTTCACCCGAGACTGTCACTCTCTCCGACTGACCCTGTGTCCTCAGGAAATCAGGCAGCTAAGTGCCAAGAGTCACACACACCATCACACTCTCTCTCTCTCTCACACACACACACACACACACACACACACACACACACACACACACACACACACACACACACACACACACACACCAACGCTCTCACGCATGCACACTCATCAATGCGAGCTCAAACACACACATACAAACACACACAAGCACACACACGGTTGAAAACTGACACCCCTATTCAGATCATGACCAGCCTGATCACTACAAATAGACTTCGATATCGGACGTTTGAAAAGGTCCTGAAAACATCACTATATACATTCCTCAGCGCTCACAAAAAAAGAACATCAATTGCCCAACACTGGGTGCGAACTCATGATGTTCAGTGCCAAAGTGTGCTGCTCAGACCAATGCATCACCGCAGTTTACAATGCTCTCGCAAGCCTTGAGGATACTTGATAATACTTGATGGTAATAGCATGTCGTATTTTGATTATTTTGTTTTAAGTCTTCCCAAACCATAGCCCTAACCTTAACCACTCGGAATCAAAGGATAAACATTTGACTTGTTTCTGTTTTTATCATGTAAACACACAGAACTAACCCAAAAATAGACTCCATTTTGAGGGATACAATGAGATCTTGTTGATGAAGACATCCGTAGGCACTCTTTCTGACACACACACTCTGCAGCAGCCACTGCACAGCTGTGGACTCACAACAGGAGGTGCTCATGTGGCCTCGACCCAAATGCTTCCATTAGTTTTAGTTTCCATCAGTGGAAATATGACACCAACACCATTCTCACATATCCCAGATATCTCATGCCTGACAAAAGTGTGAATCTAAGGGAACACATTTATATCTTTTGACAAACCTCCAATTAAAACTTTGATCGCAGCCTGACAGCCATCACCTTCTATTTTCTGACTATACTGTAGTTGTTTTTGCAAGTCCTGCCCATTGTGCTGTTAGCCAAGAATGTTTGTACCATGTTTTGTGCTGCTGCCATGTTGTGTTGCTACCGTGTTGTTGTCATGTTGTGTTGCTACCGTGTTGTTGTCATGTGTTGCTACCATGCTGTGTTGTCATGTGTTGCTACCATGCTGTGTTGTCATGTGTTGCTACCATGCTGTGCTGTTGTCTTAGGTCTCTCTTTATGTAGTGTTGTATCTCTTGTCGTGATGTGTGTTTTGTCCTATATTTATATTTTTTATCCCAGCCCCCATCGGAGAGGCCTTTTGCCTTTTGGTAGGCCATCATTGTAAATAAGAATTTGTTCTTCACTGACTTGCCTAAATAAAGGTTCAATAAATAAAATAAATAAAAGTCAAATACGTTCCATTTCTTAAAGAGACATCGTCTTGATTATAAGTACTTACCAGGAAGTCCCCAAAGGGAATATCACTGAGTGGTAGACAAGTAAAATGATTCACAGCGCTCCTACTGTCGTGACTAAATTGTGACGCTGCAGTGAAGGAATAGCATGTCGAGTGATCGCCAATTAGCCAAAATGAAACAAGCAACTCAAATCCATGTTAACCAGAAGGAATGCTGCACCTACTCTGAAAGCTTGATGCTGTGAGAGAGGAAGTCTTTCAGGCTGAATCTCAAATGGCACCCTATTTCCTGGTCAAAAATAGTGTACTATGTAGGGGATAGGGTGCCATCTGGGACGCACATTAAGCAATATTATCTGAAGGGGCCTCTGGATCCTGTGAAGTCACACTTTAAGCCACTCACTGGCGCTAATTGATGACCTCATCGGACTGGTCAATTTGGGTGCCAGTCACAGTCTGTGGTACAAAAGCTGCCTTCAATTGAGAAACATGACACCCAGCTTGTACTGTAAAGTGAACTTCCCTGCTAACAACAATGAGTCGTTAGGACGTCCCCGCGACATCACAAAATGGTTGCCTAATGTCATCAGGATGTTGTGTCATGATCCCCTTGAGGTTTTGTCTAGTTCCCGGTTTGTCCTGGGGACATTTTTAGGATGTTCTTGGGACGTTGTGTCATGGTCCCCTGGAGGTTTTTCTATAGTTCCCAGTTTACTGGGGCATCAGGTAGCCTCGTGGTCAGAGCGTTGAACTTGTAACCGAAAGGTTGCAAGATCTGAATCCCAGAGCTGACAAGGTAAGAATCTGTCGTTCTGCCCCTGAACAAGGCAGTTAACGCCCTGTTCCTAGGCCGTCATTGAAAATAAGAATTTGTTCTTAACTGACTTGCCTAGTTAAATAAAGGTAAAAAAAAAATACTGATGGTCTCAAATAAATGTTCTCCCCCCAAAAATGAATAAAACGTTCTACCATGGTCCATCAAGGCCCTGACTGGTAAACCACTGATCCATTCACAGCTCTTTGTCTTTTGGCAATGCTAGGGACACCCACACACAAACTGTGCTATTAACAACTTACATATATTACACCGTGTAAGTTTATTCATACAGTAATTATTATTTAACATGTCCTCACCTGGGATTTGCACTGACAATCTCTTGGTTCACAGTGTTTCGATTGCCCTGCTTTGCCACCATGTCTGTATCAATGACTGATTTCACCTCTAGTCCTATTACTACCCTTCGCAAATCTCAGCTCTGTTAAAAATACACCCACGAAAAACGATGATATCTATCATAGTGATTCAGCAGTAACATTAAAACAGAACAATATGCCCCACCAACATCAGACAACTATATTAACAATCCAAACTCAAATTTCTGAAATAAGTAAATCAATGAGAGAATAGTCAGATTAACTGATAATTACAATAGCAGTGGAGATCGCACTCCTTTGCTAGGAGCAGAGATGTATTATAGGTAATGAATGTGTCTGGGAAATTGTACAGCATAAAGAGCAGTATACCTCAAATCCAAAGGATGTGAGATCAAATCCCAGGTGGGATCACATTGAAAAGTCAGTATGAAGTGATCATGTAACAATATTGTTTATATATTTTTACACTATTTTAGCTGAACAGCGTACAACTTACCTTAAAACTCAGATCCCATTTCATTACTTATAATGGTTTGGGACACCTAGGACAATCGGGGGAGCATCAGAGGACCATGACACAACGTCCTAAGAACTTCCTAAAACATATTTGGGGACGTCCCCAGGTCAAACAGGGAACTAGAAAAAGGTCCCCCAAAGAACGTTCCCTTGGGACCATCACCCAAAGCCCTAAGAACGAGTACAATGAAATTCCTGAGAATGTCCTAAAAAGATCTGATTTGGTCCTCAGTGATGTCCAGGGAACTAGACAAAGGTCCCTCAGAGAACGTTCCCTTGGGACCATTACACAACGTTCTTAGAATGTTCTCAGAACGTCAGAGGGATATTGTTATGCCAAAACCCATAAGGGACGTAATGGGAATGTCACTGAATGTCCTCAAGACATTTGCTGGGTTGTCCCATTGACATATCATTTCCCCAATGTGTCCAGAAAGGCCAAACGATAACAACAAGGGATAATACCCCCTCCATATCTCAGACATGCTTGTGAAAGCTTGGGCTCACTGACTAGTCACTCACTCACCCTAAGCATTCTTTATACAACCTGCCGTAACCTAGCAATGTCATTCAAATCTCGAAACAGGATGTCTTAAACTCTTTAACTTCAAAACCCTGCCAAATACAATTCTGATAACGTGTGATGAGATCATTGCAGCTATCGTAATTCATTATGAAGAATCATCAAGTTATGTGCTCAGTGGTGTATGTTTTCTATTGGTATATGTCTACTAACTTGAATGCCTAAAGGCCTTTAGGCATAGCAAATCCATAAAATGATGATGATCATCATCGTAGTCAACGAGCACCCACTCACCTCCATCCACAGCCTGGCCAGGTGCAGGCGAAGGGCTTCTCCCCTGTGTGTCGCCGGAGGTGGGCTTTCAGGTGGCTGCTCTTGGTGTACATCTTGGTACAGCTGGGGAAAGTGCATTTGTGCATTTTGATGAGGTCCGCCACAGGGTTCTTCTGAAACTGCTGACCCCCCACATGGAGCCCTTGGCCCTGGACCCCAACCAGCACCTCCCCAAGGCCCAGGGGCTTGGCTGCAATGGGCACTGGAGCGATGCGCACAAACTTGGAGGAGACATTAAGGCTGGTGGAGGGCAGCAGCTGGGGAACCAGGGCGAAGGTCTGCCCCTGGATGTTGACCAGCAGCTGGGCAATTTTGATGTCGGATGCCGGCTGAGGGGGAGGCTGGACGACTTGGGGAGGATGATGAGGAGCCGAGGAACTGGGTTCATTTTTGATCTGCATGGGCTGGATCTGCAGGATGACCGGCATCCCACTGCTGCCACGGTTTGCAAAGCTCTCTGTTGTCCCAAGCCTGCTGGATAATGAATCACTCTTGGACCTGTCTTCGTGCAGACCTTCTATGGACTCCTGTGCCGGCGAGGCCGGTGTGATTTTGGTCTCGGTGGTGGTGGCAGCATTCTCGGTAAACACAGTTTGGTCTGAATGCTTGGCCTCGGGCTCCAGCCTTGACCCTGGGGATGAGGACTCCCTGTACACCTCCAGTCCCACCCCCAGCCCCATGATCTCCTCCAGACCCAGCCCCAGCGCCCCCTCCCGGGCCTCCTGCTTCATGGATGACACCACCTCCATGTTCTCCTCCAAGAACTCCTCTATCTCCTCCAATGTGGGCTGGAAGGATGGCTGCTCCATGTCCACCAAGGACCAGACAGAGAAGTCCACACTCTCCTCCTTCAAGGCCTCTGGATGGGGGTGGGATGGCTCATCCCTCTGTGAGTCCCACAGAGAGGTGGGCAGTGACATGGGGATGGCCGCCGCAGTCCCTGCTCCGCCTAGGGAGGTCTGGGACAGCAGGAAGTCCAGGATGCTGTCTGAACTCTCGGCGCTGGAGCTGCTGCCATAGCTGGAGCTGAGCACTTGGGAGTCGGGGCTAGAACAGGAGCGAGGGCTTGATGACTCGCTCAGGTCATCCTCGGAGAAGGGCGAGGGCATCACCTGGTAGGTCCCTGCATCCGTCACCATGTCCGACAGGTGATACACCGAAGGGGCGCTATCGTAAGTTACGAAAGTCTCCTCGCCGCTCAATAGGAAGTTATCCACCATTCCTGGCTATGGGCCAAGAGATTGTCACTCCAATTTGTGTTGAAAATTGTCTTACTGATATAACAGTTTGTTAGGGTTATTCCTCTTGTTGTCGGGAAACTGTCAACAAATAAACCCCAGAAGGGGTCACCACAGCAAGGTCACGCTTCGCAGAAAAAAAATAGAGAAACACCTGTTGTTCTCTCTCAGGATAAAAAATAAGAATGCTTCGGTAGGAAAATACTTTAATTCCAAGGTTTCCAGCCAGGATATATCTAGACAAACACCCATTAGGAGAGAAGAAGAGAGAGAAGATTACTAAACTGAGTTTTGAGATTAATACATTTCATACATAGTAATGCATGTCACTGTAAGAACACACAGACAAGAGTCTACAGGCACAAGAACAGAGGCAAGACCTACTGACAAGTCATGAATCACCAATGCACCACTTGTGAAACAAATGATCTTCCGCCTCTCTGTTCCTGGCTTGCATGTTCAAAATATGGAATGCCGTGCCTGTTTCCATTTCAAGTTCACATGCGGTTGGCGTGAGAGCTGAAGTGGTTACCAGAGAGCATAGGCGGCTATCGCATTCCTTTACTTGTATTTCTGATTCAAAAAAATTCAAAATATCTTTATGAATGCACTCTGTTACACACACACACACTAACACACACACACACACACAACAGTACAATGGGCAAGACTTGAAAAAACAACTACAGTACAGTCAGAAAATAGAAGGTGAATGCTGTCAGGTCAAAAGATGTGTTCCCTCAGATTCACACTTTTGTCAGGCATGAGATATCTGGGATATGTGAGAATGGTGTTGGTGTCATATTTCCACTGGTGGAAACTAAAACTAATGGAAGCATTTGGGTCGAGGCCACATGAGCACCTCCTGTTGTGAGTCCACAGCTGTGCAGTGGCTGCTGCAGAGTGTGTGTGTGTCAGAAAGAGTGTCTATGGATGCAATGGAAATTATTCCTGCCAAAGCACACCTTCGCCTCACACATTTAGGCTACATTTAAATAAGTGTTGTGTGCATTTTTTTAATCAAATTAACTTATTTAATATTCTGTAATTTGAACAAATGTTTTAGTTAACTATGGGGAATCGTTTTCATATTTTTTATCTTACAAAACGTTGCCGTTTTCTTTCATATCTAATTTGCAAAATCCATGCAGCGTTGACCCCCACCCACCCACACACACACAAAAAAAACTGGCAAAGCTGAGATGGTCATCAATGTCTGACCGTCGGTCCCCTTCTCTGGGCCTCTTGGCTCAGTGACCGACAATAAACCTCCAAAGGAACCGTCAACATTATTAAAATAACACCGCGTGAGGCAGCCGTGAGCACTGCGCTCCTAATAGTGCACAAATCACCTGTCATGCTGTTTATAACACTCAAACCGCAATAAATCAACACCTATCGCGTGTAGTGGAATGACACGCGATTATCGCGTCATTATTATTATTTAATTACATGTTTTATTTTTACTCGTTGAGAAGCAACAATTTCACGGTATACAACTGTTCTATTCGGCGCATGTGACAAATCAAATTACATTTGATTAGATTTGTTTCTGCTTGACCACTTATCTTGTTCACGACAAGTAAAATGTGTTTTCGTTAGATTTGTTTCTGCTTGACCGTTTATCTTGTTCATAGATTATAATCAAATCTGGTTTTATTTGTCACATGCACCGAATAAAAAACAGTAAATCTGGGCTTTTATGATCTCTATTAGTCAAGCCACGTGTGCATCAAAACATTATTCAGCCATTACATGCTATTACATAACAAACACTGAATAATTACAACATAATCATTGAGAATATTTTAAAACAAGAATGAGCGTATATAGGCGATCAAATCTAAATCAAATGCAAAGCAATTTAAACACCGTAGGCTAGGCTTACATCTCTACCGATTACTGGCGAAAAAGTCTAATTTTTAAACTTCTCCTTGTCTCATTTTATCATAACTCATAACCGTCAACATATTGATTCTAGTTTTGAAGCAAACGATCACATCTTCTGCTCATCCCGTAGCATAGGATGCGCAGATAAGTGCAGCTTCACCGCTACAACGTAAATATGTTTTCGTCCAGCGGTGCGTGCTGCAGAATGGTCATAGGTTGGAGGAACACACGCCCACGATCTCTTGCAGAACCCATTCATTCTCAAGGAAAAAATGCGGTAAAACTCCATCTTACCTTTTTCAATAAAGCATTTACAAATCCCTTATTTTATCCCAATGCATTGTCTTTCCTTTGCATTTGATGGGGAATCTCTATCTCGAATGCATGGTTTGTCCTTGAGACTTGCCTACCAGAACCGTTCAGACTGATTAGCAGCGAGGCAGAGTAGTTGTACTATATTACCGTCACATGACTGCTGGTGTACGTGTGTGTGTGTTATATGAGTCAACATAAGAGGTTGGATCTGAAGGCTCGACCCAGCTCTGTGCAGCAATTGGCCAACGAAGCGCGAAGGCTGGTCTCTGGATATGTCAATCAGGTTGCGTACGCCTACATGTGGGATGTTTAGTGACAGCAGACAGGTCCATTTCCAAGTGTTTCTCCCTTCCTTATCTGCCCATCGCACGAGGAGCAGATACAACTGTTGCAGTAAATTGAGACGGGGGAAGTTGGCCTATTTTCAGGAGGTTCATATGACCCCAATAGAAAGCAACATAATTGATCATGGATGGAAAATTGACATGGTTGTGAAAATAATACATTTAATTGATTTAATTTGATTTATTCTTTACTTAACTAGGCAAGTCAGTTAAGAACACATTTTTATTTACAAAGATGGCCTACCAAAAGGCAAAAGGCCTCCTGCGGACTGGGGTCTGGGATGAAAATAAATAAAGAAATACAATAGAAATATAGGATAAAACACACATCACATCAAGAGAGACAACACAACACTACATAAAGAGAGACATAAGACAACATAGCAAGGCAGCAACACATGAAAACACAGCATGGTAGCAACACAACATGACAACAACATGGTAGCAACACAACATGACAACAACATGGTAGCAACACAACATGACAACAACATGGTAGCAACACAACATGACAACAACATGGTAGCAACACAACATGACAACAACATGGTAGCAACACAACATGGCAGCAGCACAGAACATGGTACAAACATCCAGTTTGAGAGTTTGTTGCAGCTCGTTCCAGTCGCTAGCTGCAGCGAACTGAAAAGAGGAGCGACCCAGGGATGTGTGCGCTTTGGGGACCTTCAACAGAATATGACTGGCAGAATGCATCGAGTTCATTTTATTACATTTCAATTCAATTATTTTGCTTTCCTCTAAAGGAGCTCACCACACAGTGTTCTCATTAAGTAGGCTATCAAACTGCTGGAATAACTGAATATGTTGTATAATGTTATTACAATGTAATGTTATTACATTGTTACAATCATCCTCTCTGTCCATGCAATATTGATACACCAAAACATTGAATGTGAAGTACTGTAATATGCATTTCTAACACAGTGGACTAGTACTGTGTGGTATTACTTATTGTGAATGAACTTGACAAATGTCATACACAACAGTATCAAGATGCCCTGTTCTACTAGAGCCGATTCAGACCTAGGAAATGTACACGTTCCTATGCACGCCTTCCCTACGAATTTCTCATTAGTTGGTATTCAGACACCATATGCTGGTGCATAACAGGTTCCCTGGCGCGTGCTGAATAAATTTAGTTCAACCTCTGAAAAACCTCTCACTTGCTGGCCAACAGATTTTCTCATGTAGTTTTCATCCAATAGTGTTTTCAGTACATTTAGGTAAAGCCATCCCTTAAAAGGTGCAATTCAGTCCATTTTGGACTTATAAATCCACAGATTGTTGAAGAACATAACTTATAAATGACTCATGACCTTATTTCAACTGCCGTACCCTATCAGAACCAAAAATATAAGCTTGTTATACTCCAATGTTTGAAAACTAGGTAAACAAACACAAGATAGTCTCACAGCATGCGTCCATAGCTCTGTCTATGAATTTGAGAGTGATCACATTTCTCCAGCCGCATCCTTCAGCTTTTTACCGAAACAGGGGTGGGGAGGACACTTTGTTATTGTTTCAACTGCTGATTGACACTTTAAATTGGGTGTACCTTGAATTTAGATTTTCTGGACAGACTCACTAGAGTTTATGGAGAGAAGGGTTCAGAATTTTAGGGATCGATGAACAAAAGTCATATTAATGTTTTAATGTTATGTTTTAATTGAACCTTTATTTAACTAGGCAAGTTAAATATATAAAATATATAAATGCATAAAAAATACAGTGTATTGATCCAATACATGCATATTTGTCTCTGTTTCACCACCAATTGGGAGATTTAAAATGACTCTGATCTTGTAGATTATTTAGAGTAAGGAAAATATTTATTCATCATAAAAAAACAGGGTTGGAGAGCCTTTACGCACAAAATATATAAATGCATAAAACATACAGTGTATTGATCCAATACATGCATATTTGTCTCTGTTTCACCACCAATTGGGAGATTTAAAATGACTCTGATCTTGTAGATTATTTAGAGTAAGGAAAATATTTATTCATCATAAAAAAACAGGGTTGGAGAGCCTTTACACACAAAATATATAAATGCATAAAACATACAGTGGATTGATTAATCCTGAATTTTGCCATATTCAAGTTCAATAGATGAAATATTGGAAAGTGATAAAAGCGTACAATAGGGGTTGATCAGAAGTCCTATAAATCTACCCTAATAATCCTCTCTAATCATGGAACTGTGACGACAACGGTCCAGTCGTGAACCGTGTGTCAGGCTCCAGGTTTAAACTGCTACAGATGTTCTGCGTATCATAATGATTCAAATAGGCTACATGTTATAAATTATTGCACGACTTGTAATACATTAGCCTAATATAATCCACAATTGCTAGCGATCCTCAGGAACAACCACACGAATGTGACAGAGAAAGGAAAGGCAAACTAATGATGTCATGGAATGAGGCACATGTAAGGAAACTAACTCTAAAGTATCAGTTATGTGGGTATAAATGACAGTGGCTACCAATAGTGGCTAATATTTAACACGACACAATTTTGAAATATTAAGTGAAAAGTCTGGGCATATAATTAAAACATTAGAGAAATCATAAATCAGCAGGTTTGGCGCTATACTGTTAATTGCTCATGGCTACAGAGGCCTATAGCTTGGGTTTTCACCCTGCGAGTTATAAGGCCAGCATTTCATAAACTTCACTGTGGAAAACGTGATATGTTGATATGTTTCAGTTTGCTGCCATATGACTAGTTTACCATTTATCTACGGCGATCATACGGTAAAATAGATCTAAAACAATTGTGATTTATATTCACAATCCCGTTATCCAAACAACTTACTCATTTACCTAGCCCCTATAGCTCTTATCAATTAGTTAATGACAGAGCATGGAGAAGGGTGTTATTTCTATCGGAAAAAAATAAAGTACATGTTGTTCCACTTGGAACCGACCTTATTCATCGTTTCATCAAATGTAAAGTTGGGAATGAAGTCAAAATCAGAATACAGTGTATCTGTAGATGCACCTCTGCCACACCTCCATTCCTTTGACCTCCACCCCGATAGAATAGCTGACTGAAACACGCTTTGCCTCATGCCTAAGTTCAAGGTCAGAATACAGGTAGAGAGAAAAGTGGATAAAAAGGGAATTAAGTTCCATTTAGGGGAGCATTACTCAGATCTGAATCGGCCCCCTAGAGAAGTTACTATAGGTCAATGACCTCAGATATGCAAGTGACCACAAATCAACACAACACTCCTCCTTTAATAAACTTGCTTCAAGTTCAGTTACAAAGAGAGGAACCCATGCTCAGGAGGAATGTAGGCCGACCAGTGCAGCAGGCGTACTCCAACAGGATGTTTCAAAAGCATCAGAATGCTCTTGACAGTGCCTGTTTGTTTTGTCAGTGTCTGCAGCATCCTGAGAGAAACACATGACAGGGGAGCAAGTTATTCTGGGACACAGTGAGAGTTTTGTTTACATTTCCACAACGCCTAGAGGAGGAGGAGAGTGAAAATAGACATCTTGGGCGTCCTGAAAATGACACATTTGCTTTCTCTTGCTGTTGATATGTTGTTTGTGGTGGATAGAATACAGTGTATCACATGTATTACCTGGATAATTCTCCATTATCTCTCCCTTTAGAGGAAATAACAACTGACATATATGGAATAAGCAGTTAATGACCACAGTATATATTTATTCTACATTAATATATTTCTACGGTATATATTTCTTCTACATTGATATATTTCTACAGTATATATTTATTTTACATAAATATATTTCTATACAGTATATCTTTCTGTACTTTAATCGACCCTCTGAGGCCTATGGACATTACACAGTAACACTCTCTCTCCCTCTCTCACCAGCTCCAGTGAAGTACACAGAATGGGACCTGACCGCTGTCACAGTCTGTCAGCGGGGGTCTGGCTGGTAGGAATGTATTCGTGTGAATGTAATACTGTGTTGTATGACATGCCAGCCTGTCTGGAAGGCAAACAACAGGCCCTTGCTGACCTGCCCTGTCCTAATCCACAAATCAAACAGCTAGGAGACCTGTTGAGATTGTCGTCCCGCCCGGGGTCACTCCCTAGATTAGGACTGGGTCATGTTCATTAGATGCCAAACGTACTGAAACAGGATTGAAACAGGAGTGACTGCCTGGACTTGTCCAATAAGAAATGCAAATGTTCACTTTTCATTGCAAAACTTTAATAAACTTTTCATGCCCTATTGAATATGACCTCGAGGGATGTAAAGGGGAGTTGAGAGCGGCGTAGAGCAATGGATTAGTCGCTTTGCCTTTGGCCTACTTCCTGGACCTCAAGGGATCGGACTGAGCTCATATTTAGAGCCAGAAAATGTTGGTTAACGTTTCAAACTGACTGTATCCCTAATGACAGGCCTGACGATAGGCTACAGTTGAACTGTGGCCAAATATGTTGACATACAGTATATGACATGGTGTGGACAAGGAGATGTCCTAATGACATATATGTGTTAATATATGTTGACATACATTGTCAGTTGAAATGATGCATGCATCATTTAAAAATATATATGTTAACATTCAAACCAGGGAGTCACATTGAGATCTAAGAGCCCTTTGACAAGGCAGACTATAGCCAAGAAGTCAGCTCCAGCATAATACATAAAAACCTATGGTTAAAATACTGTAGGTTTTAGCAGAAGGCCTGCTGGCACTGTGGTTGCACATTGCACATGAAAAAAAACCTTTCCTTGCATGGAAAAGCACAGCGCAGCATCGGTTTCAACTACATGCACAGCTGACCATGCCACAGCGAGGATTACTTCAAGTGTTTTGAGGAGTGGACTTTACCTGGAGTGCAAAATTGTTGACTACGAGTGTGAGGTCATGGTGGACTCGGGGGCCCAGGATTCCATGGTACATGGACATGTACCGTATGGAGAAATGCTACTTGAGGTAAGAGTGGCACATTGCAACCATACCACATCATGGTTAAAGTAGAAAATGGACAGTTTCTCTCAGTCCTGGGGAGCTGGTCCACAGTCATGAACATTGACGGTTTGAATCTGACCTGGGAATTTGTAGTCACTAGCAACGCAGACCAGTATGCACTGGTAGGGACAGAGTTCCTGCTAAAATATGAGTCTGTACTTGATTTGAGAAAGAAAACATGTTGTGTATTGGGGGAGAAGATTCCGTTGATTTTCAGGGGAGGGGAAGGGGGAGTGTGTAAAGTGGTGGTGATGAATGACACGATTATCCCCTCCAGAAGTGAAATGTTTATAACTGGTAAAGTTGAGGGTACAGTAAACAATGCCAACACTGAGGGATTCTAACCAACCGCCGTACTCTCCCACCACAGCAAAGTGGGACGTAGAACAGGTCATGCAGGAGCTGGACATAGATTGCAGCCAGCCAACTGAGGTGCAGTTGAAAACTGTAAAGGAAATGGTGGGAAGGTATGTGGAAGTGTTTAGCACTGGTGATTTTGACTTGGGTTACAAGAAACTAGTCCAGCATAGGATTGACACAGGGGACACCAGGCCTATCAAACAAGCGTTGGTGCGGGTGTTAATCTGCAAGCAGAGATGGTCGTACATTCCAAGAGCATTTGAAGCATTTAAGACAATTATTTCAGCAGATTGGAGCAGGCAGAAATTAAGGTGAAGCCATCTAAGTGCCATTTGTTCAGCTCGCAGGTGAGCTACCTGGGACACATCCTCTTGGCTGAGGGAGGGTCCACTGACCCCATGAAAACAGAGACCGTCAGGTCATGGCCTAGCCCCGAGTCACTGACAGAGACAGTCAGGTCATGGCCTAGCCCAGAGTCACTGACAGAGACAGTCAGGTCATGGCCTAGCCCTAAGTCACTGACAGAGACAGTCAGGTCATGGCCTAGCCCCAAGTCACTGACCGAGACAGTCAGGTCATGGCCTAGCCCTAAGTCACTGACCGAGACAGTCAGGTCATGGCCTAGCCCCAAGTCACTGACTGAGACAGTCAGGTCATGGCCTAGCCCCAAGTCACTGACAGAGACAGTCAGGTCATGGCCTAGCCCCAAGTCACTGACCGAGACAGTCAGGTCATGGCCTAGCCCTAAGTCACTGACAGAGACAGTCAGGTCATGGCCTAGCCCCAAGTCACTGACAGAGACAGTCAGGTCATGGCCTAGCCCCAAGTCACTGACCGAGACAGTCAGGTCATGGCCTAGCCCTAAGTCACTGACAGAGACAGTCAGGTCATGGCCTAGCCCAGAGTCACTGACAGAGGCAATAAGCTTTTTAGGCCTGAACTACAGGAGGTTTACACCAGATTTTTCAGCTATGCCGGGGCCTTTGTACAGATTGACAGATAAGGGGAAAATGTTTGAGTGTATCGCAACACATGAAGTGACCTTTAATGAATTAAAGTCCAAGCTTACCACATCCCCCATACTGGCTTTCCTGGACCCAAATCTAGATTTCATAATGGATACCAGACACATGTGACACAGGCATAGGGGCAGTCCTCTCCCAGAAACACGAGGGTAGAGAGAGAGTAGAAGCATATGCCAGTCTGGCACTGTCAAAACAAGAGAGGAGGTATTCAACCAAGAAGGAGCTTCTTGCTGTGGTAGTGTTTCTTAAACATTTCGGACACTTTTGCTGGGGAGGAAATTTCTCTGAGAATTGATCACAGCTCACTAAGGTGACTGAGTAACTTCAAACAATCTGAGGGACAGTTGGCTAGATGGTTAGAGAACCTGGATCAGTTTGACTATGATATTGTCCACAGGCCAGGGACACTGCACAGTAATGCAGATGGTGTGTCACACCGACACACACAGACAGAGAGTGTCGACACAGCCGCCTCACACGAGGTCACTGTCAGCCATCGTAAACAAGCCTCAGGATGTCACTATTGAGCCTATAGTTGGAACTCAAACAAGCCAGGCAGAACCTAAAAAATGCAGCTTTTCTTTTGGAAGGAAGGAGCGTGGAGCAGAGCTCCCTGTGGAGTTGCAATCAGAGACAAAGTTCAGGCCTTTCGAACAAGTGTGGGGGGCATTACATGTGAAGAATGGAGTGTTATACCTTGAGTCAAAACTATGAGAGAGATGACACCATCTGGAGAGGGGTTGTACCAGATGAGCTCGTACATGAGATACTTACCTTTATCCACAATGATAGAACAGGAGGCCATTTATGAGTTGAAAAACTCACCAGTAAAATTAGAGCAAGATTTTATTGGCCAGGCTGGCCGAGAGCCATAAAACAGTGGTGTAAGGGCTGTGTGGCGTGCATACAAGTTACAGGGTCCAGCCCCAAGAGCACCAATGACAAGTTATGTCGCAGGCCAACCTTTTGAAAGGATAGCTTAATGGGTCAATTTACAGAGCTGGGGAGAGGTAACAAACACATCATGGTATTTTATTTAACCAGGCAAGTCAGTTAAGAACAAATTCTTATTTACAATGACGGCCTACCCTGGCCGATGCTGGGCCAATTGTGCGCCGCCCTATGGGACTCCTAATCATGGCCGGATGTGATGCAGCCTGGATTCAAACCAGGTACTGCACTATCTTAGACCACTGCGCCACTCGGGAGCCCGGGTACTGTCAGATTACTTTAATAGGTGGTCAGAGGCATATGCCATACCAAATCAGGAAGCAGAAACAGTGGCCAAGAAACTGGTAGAGGAATTTGTGTTGAAGCTAGGCGTTCCTCGATCTATCCATAGCAACCAGGGGTGAAATTTAGAATCTACTATTTTTAGAGAGATGCGCAATCTTTTACAAATGAACAAAACACGAACCACGCTGTACAACCCACAATCAGATGGTTTTATTGGAAAGAATGAACAGAACTCTGATCATTATGCTGTCCCTTTTTGTGGATAACAATCAAAGAAATTGGGATGAGATACTACCATCTGTGATGACGGCATACAGGACTAGTGTTCAATCTTCGACGAGGTTCACACCATACAGGGTGCTGTTCGGTGCTGAAATGACTTTACCGGTTGATGTGGTTATGGGAACACAACCAAATGAAGGGAAACAGTATGTTTCTCAGTATGTGAAAAGGGTGGAAGGGTATTTAAGCACTGTAAGGGAAGCTGTAAAGAGAAATCACCTAAAAGAAACAGGTAAACAAAAGCAATACTTTGATCTAAATGTGTCACCCCAGAGGTATGAGGAAAATGAATATATGTGGCTTAGAGACTACCAGAGGAAAAAGGGGTCGTCACCCAAACTAAGAAAGAAATTCAAAATGGTCCTTTCAAAATGGCAAAGAAACTGTCAGAGATGCTGTATGAAGTACTACAGTGTAATGGACCTTATCATGCCATGGTACACTACAACAGGATCAAACCTTACTTTGGGGTTGTTTCAGAGCATGAGGTCACTGGCACGGAACAAGAGACTGAGTTGAGCACTGACTAATTTGTGCCTAGTCAGACATACTACCCCTCAAGGAAACAGGGTGCTCCGAGGAAAAAGAAACCAATGTTGCCTAGGTTACCTTTCAGGAGAAGGGTGGGGGACATTGTGAGACTGTGGGCTCCAGGGGATGTTAATGCCTCATTGGAACAGGAACTGAATACTGTCAGGACTAAAAGCTCAGTCAAAGACACAGAGACTCATACCACGCAAATGGTCGTGAACACTGAGTTGCCCTGTGCACCTGCAATAGAAAGTGTCTCCTTTGAGACAGGTCAAGCACCTGAGTCAATTGCAGCAGAAGATAACATGGGTCAGGGGGGTAGACCCCAAATAACTATTAGGAGGCCTGTTTGGCAAGAGGGTTATGTGTAAAACTCCCGAGTGTCACAGCGGTCTAAGGCACTGCATCTCAGTGCAAGAGGCATCACTACAATCCCCGGTACGAATCCAGGTTGCATCACATAGGGCGGCACACAACTGGCCGAGGTTTGGCCGTCATTGTTAACTGACTTGCCTAGTTTAAAAAAAATTAAGTACATGGTCAACGCATTCTGAATGTGTTTGGTTACTGAACACTTCTCAAAGGGTATTTTGTGTGTGTTTATCCAGGTTATTAAACACAGGGTGTGTTCAGTTTAAGAAGGGGGTAATATAATGTTTTACACATTTGAAATTCTCTCAGCCTTTCACACAATATTATGTAAATGAGTTGCTGTATGTGAGGATGCGGGAAGCATGCTGAGAGATGGGATTTTGGGGAAGGCGTTGGGTGTGGTTGGTCAGTGCTGTGGTGCACGGTCTGTTCATCCAAATAAAAAACGACTTGATTATTCCATGGTAAATCAGTGTCCTTACTCTAGTCAACAAACAACATGCGCGTTTTGGTGGTCTTACAGGTTTGTTACAATACCAACCACACACGTTTAGTATTTCCATCATCTAGCCATCTAGGACTAAAACAGTTAGACACAGTCCTGCAACAGAAAATCTCATAGAAAAAAAGGTTCCAAAAGGGTTCCTAACACCACCTGTTAAAGGGTTCCAAAAGGGTTCCTAACACCACCCGTTAAAGGTTCCTAACACCACCCGTTAAAGGGTTCCTAACACCACTTGTTAAAGGGTTCCTAACACCACCCGTTAAAGGGTTCCTAACACCACCCGTTAAAGGGTTCCTAACACCACCCATTAAAGGGTTCCTAACACCACCCGTTAAAGGGTTCCTAACACCACCCGTTAAAGGGTTCCTAACACCACCCGTTAAAGGGTTCCTAACACCACCCGTTAAAGGGTTCCTAACACCACCCGTTAAAGGGTTCCTAACACCACTTGTTAAAGGGTTCCTAACACCACCCGTTAAAGGGTTCCTAACACCACCCGTTAAAGGGTTCCTAACACCACCCATTAAAGGGTTCCTAACACCACCCGTTAAAGGGTTCCTAACACCACCCGTTAAAGGGTTCCTAACACCACCCGTTAAAGGGTTCCTAACACCACCCGTTAAAGGGTTCCTAACACCACCCGTTAAAGGGTTCCTAACACCACCCGTTAAAGGGTTCCTAACACCACCCGTTAAAGGGTTCCTAACACCACCCATTAAAGGGTTCCTAACACCACCCGTTAAAGGGTTCCTAACACCACCCGTTAAAGGGTTCCTAACACCACCCGTTAAAGGGTTCCTAACACCACCCGTTAAAGGGTTCCTAACACCACTTGTTAAAGGGTTCCTAACACCACCCATTAAAGGATAAGTTGAGTAATTTACAACGTAATGTTAGACGGTTCCTTGGCCTGAAAGTACTTTATGAGTCAGGAGAAACGGTAATCCATGGTTTGGCTTTATGCAGTCACTACACTTCAGCTAACTTTAGCCAATGCATGTATTCTATCACATACACTACAAGTGAAATGTATCGTCTATACAACAATAGCTGAACAAAAATATAAATGCAACATGTAACAATTTCTACGATTGTACAAAGTTACAGTTGATATAAGGAAATTAGTCAATGGAAATCAATTCATAACACCACCCGTTAAAGGGTTCCTAACACCACCCGTTAAAGGGTTCCTAACACCACTCGTTAAAGGGTTCCTAACACCACCCATTAAAGGGTTCCTAACACCACTCGTTAAAGGGTTCCTAACACCACCCGTTAAAGGGTTCCTAACACCACTCGTTAAAGGGTTCCTAACACCACCCGTTAAAGGGTTCCTAACACCACCCATTAAAGGGTTCCTAACACCACCCGTTAAAGGGTTCCTAACACCACCCGTTAAAGGGTTCCTAACACCACTCGTTAAAGGGTTCCTAACACCACCCATTAAAGGGTTCCTAACACCACTCGTTAAAGGGTTCCTAACACCACCCGTTAAAGGGTTCCTAACACCACTCGTTAAAGGGTTCCTAACACCACTCGTTAAAGGGTTCCTAACACCACCCGTTAAAGGGTTCCTAACACCACCCGTTAAAGGGTTCCTAACACCACCCGTTAAAGGGTTCCTAACACCACCCGTTAAAGGGTTCCTAACACCACCCGTTAAAGGGTTCCTAACACCACCCGTTAAAGGGTTCCTAACACCACCCGTTAAAGGGTTCCTAACACCACCCGTTAAAGGGTTCCTAACACCACCCGTTAAAGGGTTCCTAACACCACCCGTTAAAGGGTTCCTAACACCACCCGTTAAAGGGTTCCTAACACCACCCGTTAAAGGGTTCCTAACACCACCCGTTAAAGGGTTCCTAACACCACTTGTTAAAGGGTTCCTAACACCACCCATTAAAGGATAAGTTGAGTAATTTACAACGTAATGTTAGACGGTTCCTTGGCCTGAAACTACTTTATGAGTCAGGAGAAACGGTAATCCATGGTTTGGCTTTATGCAGTCACTACACTTCAGCTAACTTTAGCCAATGCATGTATTCTATCACATACACTACAAGTGAAATGTATCGTCTATACAACAATAGCTGAACAAAAATATAAATGCAACATGTAACAATTTCTACGATTGTACAAAGTTACAGTTGACATAAGGAAATCAGTCAATGGAAATCAATTAATTAGGTCCTAATCTAGGGACTTCACATGACTGGAAATACAAATATGCTTCTGTTGGTCAAAGATACCTTTATAAAAAAGTAGGCGCGTGGATCAGAAAACTAGTCGGTATCTGGTGTAACCACCATTTGCCTCATGCAACACAACACATCTCCTTTACATAGAGTTAATCATGCTGTTGATGGTGGCCTGTGGAATGTTGTCCCACTCCTCTTCAATGGCTGTGCGAAGTTGCTGGATATTGGAGGGAATTGGAAAAGGCTGTTGTACACGTCGACCCGGAGCATCCCAAACATGCTGCATTTTGTCAACTTTTTATTTAATTTTTAAAATGTAACCTTTATTTGTCACTCAATGGGTGACATGTCTGGTGAGTACGCAGGCCATGGAAGAACTGGGACATTTTCAGCTTCCAGGAATTGTGTACAGATCCTTGCGACATGGGGCTGTGCATTATCATGGTGAAACATGAATTGATGGAGGCGGGTGAATGGCACGGCAACGGGCCTTAAAGATCTCGTCATCGTATCTCTGTGCATTCAAATTGCCTGAATGCTATCGATAAAATGCAATTGTATATGTTGTCCATAGCCTATGCCTGCCTATACCACTGCCACCATGGGGCACTCTGTTCACAATGTTGACATCAGCAAACCGCTCTCCCACACGACGCCATACACACTGTCTGCCATCTGCACAGCTATGCATAAAAGGGTGCAAATATAGCATTTTGCAGTCTGGCTCATATTCAAAATGGTCAGCTGTGCTTTAATAACCTATCAGATAGTCTTCTGTACCCAAAGTAAACAAATGAGACCTCCAGGCCAATTTGATGCTTAACAATCTAACTCCCAAAATCCCTGACAGTTTTTTGAATGAAGTCCTATTAAAAATGCATTTGAGACTGAGGAGAATGTTGGGAAACAGCGCCATCTAGTGGTAATAAAATAGAACCTTCTGAAGAATGATGTTACCACGGCAACATAACGCAACAATCGAGTTCCAATTCCAAAGTAGGGCAGAACTCTCTCAAGATGTGTCAGCAGAAGACATTGTCAAGGGTTAAATCAAATTGAAGGTAAGGAGAGGTGTTAAAACAAAACCGTATTTTACTCTGATAATAATTATCTTAAATTGGTTGGGGAAATATTTGGCTTGTCACAAGAAGCCAATTTGGCTAAGTTGTTGTTCGATTTTTTGAAACATTGTAACATTCTCTAGATAAAGAAAACAACTAGGCATATTCACCATTAGTAACATTCTATGCTACATTGAACACCCTGGGCCTATATATACATTGTTGGGATATTTGTTAGATTAAGTAATAATTGGCATGCAATATATGAGGGAAAAAAACAGTCCCTTTTTTACAAGTATTCGCGCCCCTAATTGTGGTAACTTGCATTCACTTTCTACTCTAGGGATGTTGTCACCAGCATCAAGGCACAGTAAGTAGACACGACGGATCTTCATTTGAGCCAGTTTGCTACAGCAGGAAAATAATCCTGCAGCAACAGGAAATATGAATTATGTGGATTATAATTAATGGCCAGTTTTGTATGGGTTGATGTGTTTTTCATAAGAGAAAATCAAGTCTGAAATTTCAAAGTGAAAATTAAAAACTTCAGAAGCCTTTTTAAACCTCAAATACACTACATGTTTCACATTTCCTGCATTGCATCAAAGTTCTCCAGCAACAGGGTGATCAAATTAAGATTCAACATCTGTATTGTCTTATAAATCTTAATTTTGACAAACTGATGCTGTACTGACAATGTCTTCATCTTGACACACTGATGCTGTACTAGCAATGTCTTCATCTTGACACTGATGCTGTACTAGCAATGTCTTCATCTTGACACACTGATGCTGTACTAGCAATGTCTTCATCTTGACACACTGATGCTGTACTAGCAATGTCTTTATCTTGACACACTGATGCAGTACGAACAATGGCTGTGATTGAGACGGGATTTGGGAGGCTGGCCACGCAAGACTAGGCTACTAAACACATAATAACCTGGTGTTTCTACTGGGGTGAATTCTAGTTTAGATGTTCTATATGATCCTATTTGACAGGTGGACCAAACATGCTGACAGGTCCTCTGATAGTTGCCCAGTCGGCGAGTGCCACCAAGTCATTGACCCCCCCCCCCCCCCCAGGTTTTGGTTTTTACCCTAACACTACACAGCTGAATCAAATAATCAACTCATCATCAAGCTTTGATTCTTTGAATAAGCTGTGTAGTGCTATAGGGGCCCCAGAACCGAGTTTGGGAAACCCTGACCTAACTAACTGGTTAGCATTACTTGTAAGGTTGATAATGAGTCAGTCTGAGGTAACCCGAGAATGACTCTGTCATAAAAGAAATGAGGAAGTAGACATGGGAACCACCTGATCCAATTTCATTCACTGCGTGTTCCATTTGACATCACTCTAATCCCAGTCTAGGGTTAACCCCATTTATAAACTACTGTAGATAAAAACAAATTGTATGGAAAATGTCATCAACAGTTGGGGTTCGGAAATGTATGACACCATCCTAAAAAAGACAGTGACATAGTAGTTAGTACCAGTTTATTCTTGTGTGTTGTTACAACATGCATGCTGTTTTGGAGAGATTATTGTACTGGTACTGGTTTAAATACAAGGGCTACTCTTCTTCGTTGACATTTTCCTTTTTTATTGCAACGTGTGAAGATGTTGGTAAACTGAAGCCTAGGGCAAACCCTTTCGAAGTGCTCGATGACAACATTTCCCCGATCAGGAAGAAGGAAAAGGAGAGCAGGAAACTGGTGTGTATATGTGCTTTTATTATCCATTCAATCCAATTGTTGACAAAGCGCCCTGGGCCGGGTTTCAGTCCGATCGTGGGGTACAGGCATTGCGGATTTTAAAGGCAATTTCTGGAATGGGATCTCCCCGAACACAGGAGTATTGCCTTTAAAAGCAGCAATGCCTATAGCCCACAATCGGATTGAATCCCGGCCAAAATATATATTTTCCAATGCATTACACACATAGTTACTGTTCAGTTACCTCTGTCCAACTGGTATCTGGCCAACATCAGGTTAAAACATGCACCTATTTTCTTTCCCTGAGCTGCAGAGCCAGTTGGGCTTGCAGGTTCATGAGAAGGTGACATATGCAGGCCGTATGAAGGCCAAGCAGGCTGATCTCCGCAGGAAGCTGAGAGAGGGGCTGGAGGAAGAGGACACAGCCCAGCAAGGAGGAGAGGAGAGCAGGCTGGCCGAGCTACAAAACACCCCTGCCTGGAGGGCGGCCTTGATCAAAGGTGGTGACAGACAGAAAGACAGACACACATTCACGGACACAAACACACCTACACACACCATGTTGCTACACCATAATTGACATATACTGAGTGTACAAACGATTAGGAACACCTGCTCTTTCAATGACGTAGACTGACCAGGTGAAAGCTGTGATCCCTTATTGATGTCCCTTGTTAAATCCACTTCCATCAGTGTAGATGAAGGGGAGGAGACAGGTTAAAGAAGGATTTTTAAGCCTTGAGACATGGATTGTGTATGTGTGTGATTCAGACAAAAGTTTGAAGTGCCTTTGAACGGGTTTGTATGTGTCAAGAACTGCAATGCTGCTGGGTTTTTCACGCTCAACAGTTTCAAATCAAAGCACATTTTATTTGTCACATGCACATGGTTAGCAGATGTTAATGCGAGTGTAGCAAAATGCTTGTGCTTCTAGTTCCGACAGTGCAGTAATATCTAACAAGTAATCTAACAATTCCCCAACAACTACCTAATGCACACAAATCTAAAGGGGTGAATGAGAATATGTACATGTAAGTATATGGATGAGCGGTGGCCGAGTGGCATAGGCAAGGTGTAATAGATGGTGTAAAATGCAGTATATACTGTACATGTGAAATTAGTAATGTAAGATATATAAACATTATTAAAGTCACATTATTTAGAATGGAATTGTTTAAAGTGACTAGTGATCCATTTTATTAAAGTGTCCAGTGATTGGGACTCAATGTAGGCAGCAGCCTCTCTGAGTAACTGACTGAATTTCTTCAGCCTCCTGAGGTTGAAGAGGCGCTGTTGCGGCTTCTTCACCACACTGTCTGTGTGGGTGGACCATTTCAGCTTGTCTGTGATGTGTACGCCGGGGAACTTAAAACTTTCCACCTTCTCCACTGCTGTCCCTTCGATGTGGATAGGGGGGTGCTCCCTCTGCTGTTTCCTGAAGTCCAGTTTCCTGTGTGTATCAAGAATAGTTCACCCCTCAAAGGACATCCAGCCATCTTGACACAACTGTGGGAAGCATTGGAGTCAACATGGGCCAGCATCCCTGTGGAACGCTTTCAACACCTTGTAGAGTCCATGATCTGACGAATTGAGGCTGTTCTGAAGGCAAAAGGGAATGCAACTCAATATTAGGAAGGTGTCCTCAATGTGTTTTGTTCACTCAGTGTACATGTTAACACACATTTTAGGTCTACACACACATACAGTGTAGGTCTAAACACAAAGGCTTGCACTGAAGTCATTGATACAACTGAAATCATTCTTATGGAAAATCAAAAGCCTTTGTCATTGGCTCTTTGCCTCTATACTCAACCTCAGTCCCATCGTTTAACATTGTCATGCTGTGTAACCAACCAACCCTACCGTTTCTCCTCAGATTGTAATATAGACAAAGAGAGCATCAATGAGTTTATCAACCAGAAAAAGGAGATGTTTCTGTTGGAGGTAAGAAGGGAACAACAGTCCATATAAACTGACCTGGTAATCATGTTATGGTCTTGATCGACTACAACTGGAATGTGTTTGCAGATATTCGGTCTTTACACAATTGATAATGTAATTGTTATGTATTCATTGTCTTTATTGGTTTTCACTAGTGAAGGGTAGCCCATGTGTAGGTACAGTCAATACAAGCTTTCTCCACCTCCCACATGTTTCTGGGATTCTCCACCTACTTTATTTCTATCTATCTATCTATCATCACAGGAGGTTGGTGGCAACTTCATTGGGGAGGACGGGCTCGTGGTAACGGCTGGAGCGGAGTAGGTGGAAAGGCATCAAATACATGAAACACATGGTTTAATACCATTCCATTGGCTCCATTCCAGACTTTATTATGAGCTGTTCTCTCCTCAGCAGCCTCCACTGCTATCCATCCATCCCGGTATGTTCCTCCTCATCCATATCTCCCTGTCTCTCTCTCTCTCCCAACCCTCTCTCTCTCTCCCATCTCTCTCTCTCCCCAACCCTGTCTCTCTCCCCTCTCTCTCTCCCCAACCCTCTCTCTCCCCCATCTCTCTCTCTCTCCCCCATCTCTCTCTCTCTCTCCCCATCTCTCTCTCTCCCCCATCTCTCTCTCTCCCCATCTCTCTCTCTCCCCCATCTCTCTCTCTCCCCCATCTCTCTTTCCCTCATCTCTCTCTCTCCCCCATCTCTCTCTCTCTCCCCATCTCTCTCTCTCTCTCCCCATCTCTCTCTCTCTCTCCCCATCTCTCTCTCTCCCCATCTCTCTCTCTCCCCCATCTCTCTCTCTCCCCCATCTCTCTCTCCCCACCCTCTCTCTCTCCCCCATCTCTCTCTCCCCACCCTCTCTCTCTCCCCCAACCCTCTCTCTCTCCCCCATCTCTCTCTCTCTCCCCCATCTCTCTCTCTCTCCCCATCTCTCTCTCTCTCCCCAACCCTCTCTCTCCCCCATCTCTCTCTCTCTCTCTCCCCAACCCCCTCTCTCACCCCAACCCCCTCTCTCTCTCCCCAACCCTCTCTCTCTCCCCCATCTCTCTCTCTCCCCCATCGCTCTCTCTCCCCCATCGCTCTCTCTCCCCCATCGCTCTCTCTCCCCAACCCTCTCTCTCTCCAACCCTCTCTCTCTCCCCCATCTCTCTCTCTCTCCCCAACCCTCTCTCTCTCCCCAACCCTCTCTCTCTCCCCCAACCCTCTCTCTCTCTCTCTCCCCAACCCTCTCTCTCTCCCCAACCCTCTCTCTCTCTCCCAACCCTCTCCCTCCCCCATCTCTCTCTCTCTCCCCCATCTCTCTCTCTCCCCCATCTCTCTCTCTCTCTCTCTCTCCCCCAACCCTCTCTCTCTCTCCCCCAACCCTCTCTATCTCCCCAACCCTCTCTCTCTCCCCCATCTCTCTCTCTCTCCCCCATCTCTCTCTCCCCCCCCCATCTCTCTCTCTCCCCCATCTCTCTCTCTCTCCCCAACCCTCTCTCTCTCTCCCCAACCCTCTCTCTCTCTCCCCCATCTCTCTCTCTCCCCAACCATCTCTCTCTACCCCATCTCTCTCTCTCCCCAACCCTCTCTCTCTCTCTCAGTACTCCCTGGCGGTGAAGCGTAGAGAGATCGAGCAGCTGGAGAAAGTGGCAGCGGCGGAGGAGAGGAAGCTGACGCACGCCGAGCAGTTCCTAGAGGACGATGCCATCATATTTGACCAATTCCTTAAAGAGAACGACAAGAACTCTGTGGAGGCCATCAAAGTGTAAGTAACCGACAAATAACATTCTCACAACGTAACATTAACCCAAACCCCAACACGTAGAGCTCTATAGAAAAGTCAGTGGAGGACATCAAAGTGTAACTAACAATGTGTTAGATGTACAGTATGTCCAATGTATTGTCTTCTTAAAGTCACATAGTGTCTCCATTTTGCACAGTGCTGAGTTGGAGACCAAAGTGAAAATGGAGAAGATGTCTGAGATCAAGAGGATCACAACCAGGATGGTGACCATTAAGAGGTGGGTAACAAACAGAGTATTACAGCTAAGATGGTGACCATTAAGAGGTGGGTAACACACAGAGCATTACAGCTAAGATGGTGACCATTAAGAGGTGGGTAACAGAGTATGACAACTAAGATGGTGACCATTAAGAGGTAGGTAACACACAGAGCATTACAGCTAAGATGGTGACCATTTAGAGGTAGGTAACACACAGAGCATTACAGCTAAGATGGTGACCATTAAGAGGTGGGTAACAGAGCATTACAGCTAAGATGGTGACCATTAAGAGGTGGGTAACAGAGTATTACAACTAAGATGGTGACCATTAAGAGGTGGGTAACACACAGAGCATTACAGCTAAGATGGTGACCATTAAGAGGTGGGTAACACACAGAGCATTACAGCTAAGATGGTGACCATTAAGAGGTGGGTAACAGAGCATTACAGCTAAGATGGTGACCATTAAGAGGTGGGTAACAGAGCATTACAGCTAAGATGGTGACCATTTAGAGGTGGGTAACAGAGCATTACAGCTAAGATGGTGACCATTTAGAGGTAGGTAACACACAGAGCATTACAGCTAAGATGGTGACCATTAAGAGGTGGGTAACAGAGCATTACAGCTAAGATGGTGACCATTTAGAGGTAGGTAACACACAGAGCATTACAGCTAAGATGGGCATGGCCTCCTACCTCAGTATAATATTGGAACTGTAGCTGTAAATCAACTATAACATCAATGCATGATGTACGTGTATATCATGTATATCTCAAGGATGTGTGTGTGTGTGTGCACATGTTCATGCCTTCGTTCGTTTGTGTGCGTGCGTGCTCTCCCCCTGCAGTGACATCTCTAAGTTTGAGGACATCATAAAGGAGTTCAAGATGCACAAGGAGTTCCTCTTCAAGCTGTCCCCTCTAGAGTGGCAAGAGGCACATAGGGCCAAGGCCAAGACACTTAAACTCAAGTCTGCCACCAGGTCTGCCACCAAGTCTGCCACCAAGGACAAGCCCAAAGAGAAAGACAAAGATGAGAGGGCTACTCCTAAAAGACGTACTAGTATGTGTTCTTTCTTAGTGTTTGTTATAAAACATACAGGATGTGATCCACTAAAGTTACCTTTTTATAAGTCTCTCTATCTCTGTCTCGCTATCTCTGTCTCTCTATCTCTGTCTCGCTAACTCTGTCTCGCTAACTCTGTCTCGCTAACTCTGTCTCTCTCACTCTGTCTCTCTCACTCTGTCTCTCTCACTCTGTCCCTCTCACTCTGTCCCTCTCACTCTGTCACTCTCACTCTGTCACTCTCACTCTCTCCCTCTCACTCTGTCCCTCTCACTCTGTCCCTCTCACTCTGTCCCTCTCACTCTAACTCTGTCCCTCTCACTCTAACTCTGTCCCTCTCACTCTAACTCTGTCCCTCTCACTCTAACTCTGTCCCTCTATCCCTGTCCATCTATCCCTGTCCCTCACTCTGTCTCTCACTCTCTCTCACTCTGTCCCTCTCACTCTGTCCCTCTAACTCTGTCCCTCTCCCTCTGTCCCTCTAACTCTGTCTATCTATCTCTGTCCCTCTAACTCTGTCCCTCTCACTCTGTCTATCTATCTCTGTCCCTCTAACTCTGTCCCTCTCCGTCTGTCCCTCTAACTCTGTCTATCTCTCTCTCTCTCTATCTTTGTTGATCTCTCTTTCTCTGTTCCTCTCTTTCTCTCTTTCTTTCTGTCTATCTCTCTCACACACACACACACACACACACACACACACACACACACACACACACACACACACACACACACACACACACACACACACACACACACACACACACACACACACACACACACACAGCTACGGACAGTAAGGAGTCCTTTGCGGGCCGAGAGCTGCCACCTATCCGGGATGCTAGGACCCCCTCTAGACAGTCGACAGGTCGGAGTGACAAATTGTGAGTGTTTGTGTGTGTATGTATGTATGTATGTATGTAGGTATGTATGTGTATGGTGTGTGTGTATGTGTATGGTGTGTGTGTGTGTGCAAGTCATTGTAAATAAGTGGAAGACGGCGCCGGAGAAGATGGCTGACGTTTTACGTGCTCCTAACCGATTGTGTTTTTATGTTTGTTCTTTTGCATTGTTTGTAACTTATTTTTAAACTGATTTTGTACATAATGTTGCTGCTACCGTCTCTTATAACCGAAAATAACTTCTGGACATCAGAACAGTGATTACTCACCAGCCACGACTAACATGCAATCACCTGCGAGGAAGATTAAACTACCAAAGGGACATTAAAACTGTAACATCTTATGCTTCACGGAGTCGTGGCTGAATGATGACATTATCAACATACAGCTGGCTGGTTGTACGCTGTATCGGCACGATAGAACAGCGGCGTCTGGTAAGACGAGGGGTGGCAGACTGCATATATGTAAACAACAGCTGGTTCACGATATCTAAGGAAGTCTCAATGTTTTGCTCGCCTGAGGTAGAGTATCTCATGATAAGCTGTAGACCACACTATCTACCTAGAGAGTTTTTCATATGTATTTTTCATAGCTGTCTACATACCCACCACAGACCGATGTTGGCACTAAGACTGCACTCAATGAGCTGTATTCCGCCATAAGCAAATAGGAAAACGTTCATCCAGAGGCGACACTCCTAGTGGCCGGGGACTTTAATGCAGGGAAACTTAAATCTGTTTTACCAAATTTCTAGCAGCATGTTAAATGTGCAACCAGAGGGGAAAAAAACTCTAGACAACCTTTACTCCACACACAGAGACATGTACAAAGCTCTCCCTCACCCTCCATTTGTCAAATCTGACCATAATCCTATCCTCCTGATTCCTGTTTATCGACCTAAAATTAAAGCAGGAAGCACCAGTGACTCGGTCAATAAAAAAGTGGTCAGATGAAGCAGATGCTAAGCTACAGGACTGTTTTGCTAGCACAGACTGGAATATGTTTATTGCGATTCTTCCTATGGCATTGAGGAGTATGCCACATCAGTCATTGGCTTCATCAATAAGTGCATCGATGATGTCGTCCCCACAGTGAGCGTACTACATACCCCAACCAGCAGAAGCCATGGATTACAGGCAACATCCGCACTGAGCTAAAAGGCTAGAGCTGCCGCTTTAAGAAATCCCGCTATGGCCTCCAACAAACCATCTAACAGGCAAAGTGTCAATACTGGACTAAGATCGAATCATACTACACCAGCTCCGACGTTCATCGGATGTGGCAGGGCTTGCAAAACATTACAGACTACAAAGGGATGTACTGCTGAGAGCTGCCCAGTGACACAATCCTACCAGACGAGATAAACTACTTCTAAGCTCGCTTCGAGGCAAATAACAATGAAACATGCATGAGAGCACCAGCTGTTCTGGACGACTGTGTGATCACGCTCTCCGCAGCCGATGTGTAAGACCTTTGAACAGGCCAACTGGTTGCATCACTGGTATGGCAACTGCTCGGCCTCCGATCGCAAGGTACTACAGAGGGTAGTGTGAATGGCCCAGTATATCTCTGGGTCCAAGCTTCCTGCCATCCAGGACCTCTATACCAGGAGGTGTCAGAGGAAGCCCCTAAAAAATGTCAAAGACTCCAGCCACTCTAGTCATAGACTGTTCTCTCTACTACCGCACGGCAAACAGTACCGGAGCGCCAAGTCCAAGAGGCTTCTTAACAGCTTCTACCCCCAAGCCATAAGACTCCTGAACATCTAATCAAATGGCTACCCAGACTATTTGCATTGCCCCCCCCCCCCCCCTTACACCACTGCTACTCTCTATTATTATCTATCACTTTAATAACTCTACCTACATGTACATGTACCGCAATTACCTCGACTAACCTGTTCCCCCGCACATTGACTCTGTACCGGTACCCCCTGTATATATTCTCGATATTGTTATTTTACTGCTGCTCTTTAACTACTTGTTGCATTCAGCGCATGTGACTAATACAATGATAAGAATTTGTTCTTAACTGACTTGTCTAAATAAAGGTTAAATAAAAGAAATAAGAAAAGTGATGACCATGTTATATGCTCTAATTGTTGCTATAGTGCTGAATTCCTGTCTTTTCAGGAACCCTGTGGCAGAGCTGAAGACTGACAGCTCTGAATATGAGGTTAGTTTCAACTTTAGAAGATCAGAATTACGCTGGAAGACAACTGCTTTCTGGCAAATTTCAGCCATCGATAAGCTGACACCAGAATGTTATGAATGAGAATACAAGCCTGAATTTGAGGTTTGAATAAAATGTGAATACAAGCCTGAATTTGACAGAACATATAATGGGCTGGTTTTCTGGACACAGATTAAGCCCCAGGCCTATAAAGCAAGCTCAATGGAGAGTTGAAATACTATTTAAAATATCTCAACTACTTTCACATACATTCAGAGTAAGTATTCAGATATCTTTTATTTGATAAAAGTAGTTGCATATTTTACTGTATTTGGAAATACACTTGGAAAGTATTTGAAAACACTAATACACTGACACAAATACACTCCCATGCATTTAACCCAGGTATTTTAAAATAATATTTGAAATAAGTATTTGAAAATACTCTAAAATATAATTTGGTAGACTATTTGGTTTTTAACACATAACCATTCAAATAATCAAATAAAAGTATTTTTGGGCTGTGTATTTCAAAATACTAAAATTGAATACCAGATACTCAAATACACATGTATTTGAACCCAGGTCTGCTTAAAATATCTACTCCACAGGTTCTTAAATGGTTCTTCCTCAGCTCTTAATGTTACTTGGAGAACACTTGCCCGATAAAGAACCTTTGAAAGTGTCTGTTTTCTTGGCGTGGCATCTACGGTTTTTCAGAATTCTTGAAATGTACGGAAGCCTGCGGATGTCTCCCTTTCCTAGCACACAGCAAATTGGCCACTGATAACTACTGTTGCTTTTTCGGTGTAATAAATTACACTGAAAGTATTAAGAGAGTTCAATTGACTCTCAGTGGTGTAAAAGATGGTGTAAAAGAACCCCCGTGTTGGTGTTAATAACCAGAGTTGGACCAAAACCACTCCCATCATTATCATTTTTCCAAGCATGCTCTATTGCAGGTATATTCTTAGAATTGCTTGTTTCAATATCGGTGTTTGCATGTACATTAATTATTAAATCAATCTTATGCTACTCAAATATAAATAAGACTTTTCTAAACTAATCCAATCTGTTACTTGGACTTATTGCACCCATTACTGAAATGATTGTTCTAGTTTAAATCATTTAGGTAGTCTCATAAAGTATCTTACTATCCTCTTACTCACTTAGTATCTCACTTGGTGAAGACCACAGTGATGAAAATGAATTTATGCAACAACAGTGTCTCTGTCACTAGCAAACACAGTCATGGGTGGTACTCGTAACTCTAAAACTCATTTGAAAGGCACCCTGGGAAATATACAAATAAGGTGCAAGACCCTACAGCAGGACTATTCAATTCCGGTTCTAGAGGGCCGAAACATTGCTGGTTTTTGTTTCTACCTGGAGTTTTGTATGGTTCTTCACATAACCATCTAATTTAAGTTTCTTCAGAGAACCTAAAATGGTTCCCCATATGGATTCGTTCTTAGAAACCTTATTTGGTTCCAACTTTGACCTTTATTTTTAAGAGAGCATGACTAGGATTAATCTGGGAAAACCAGCCCCAAATCTGACAATGCCGAACTCAAACCCCACTATTCGCATTTAGGCTAGCTAGCTTTCTGTTAAAGGATATCTTTCTCTTAAATGTTTTATAAACTTTACCTTTAGTTTTCCACTTACCCCGAAATAAGTCTGTCACCTGTATGTGGTGTTTGTTGCCCCTGCAGGAGAACCCGGAGCTGTACTTCAGGGACCCCAGGCAGCTGCTGGAGCTGCTGACAGAGCTGGAAGAGCAGAACCTCTCTCTGATCCAGAACTCCAGGGAGACCGAAGACGCCCAGGAGGAGTTCCGACAGGTCATGGACTACAACCGCAAGAAGATGTAAGAAAGGTCTGCAGGGGTTAGAGGTCAGAGGTAGATAGAGAGGGAAGTGAGGGCCAAGTTGAAAGTGAATGTAGACTTCCATAGTTATTGTAGATATGCTAGAACTCAATGGTATAGCAGATCTCTACGTAATGTGGGGCTCGTACAGTCGGACTAAAAAGGACGACGAGAAATGACGTTGACTGACATTGACAAGACCAAGGTTTTATGTCAACACTCTACCCTCTATAGTTCCTTCTCTCTTTCCTCACTTGCATTTGTTTCTATTTATGTGCACACATCCCCCTCTCTGAAGGGAGGTGGAGACCAACCAGCTGACCCAGCAGATAGACATCATGACCCACACCATCCAGAGGGAGAGGGAACGGGCTGCCGAGCTGGAGTTGAGGGCCCGCCTCTTCAACTTTGGGAAGTACAAGTCGGACGACCAGGTAGGAAAAAAAGTTGATTTAAGGTCAGTTTAGAGTACATAGTTGATGGTAGGATTTTGGGAATGTAAGCAGATCCTAGATCTGTGACTACGGACAACTTTTACCCAAAGCAGGAAATGGGAGAGGTCACTGGGAGTTACGCAGAGAATCAGAGGACATGCTAATACCAGTAGTGTGCCAGTCATTGGCCTTAGATCACACAGATATTTCACTCTCTTGTTCTTTCTCCTCTCTCTCCCTCTACTCTGAAGGAGGGTATGTTTGACTCCCTGGGTGTTAAGGTAGAGGAGGTGTACCGGGGCTGCGTGGGCGACAGCGAGGCCAACCTGAGCACGCTGCAGATGCTGAAGGCCATCGAGAGCCGCCTGGACGAGCTGCTGGAGAACGTGGAGATCGTCCCCAAGGAGCGGCTGGTGCTGGCCGAGAGGGCCAAGGAAAAGGAGAGGAGGTTCAGGTACGCAAGAGCTGGCATGCAGCCTCGTAGGACCGTCAAATAGGCTAGTCACTTTGGCCCTATTCCATTTAAATCTCTAGGTCCTTAGGCTTTAAACTTTGCCTAGTTGCCTTTGGTTAGTTCATGAACGTGGTTAGTTGATGCAGAGGAAGAAACTCAGGTCTGTGCAATTGGACTTGGGCCCTGTTACATTTCATATTCCATGTGCTGAGTACCAGAGCAGATGATTTATTTTTTAGTTTGAAGCGTATCTAGTTGTTTAGATTAATCTACCCTTCTCTTTCCCCCTTATAATCACTTCCTCCTTCCCTTCCCCAGGCTGCGTGATGAGAAGATGCATCAGGACAAGCAGCACCAGGAAGAGAGGCTGAAGAGGGCCCTGGAGAGAGCCCATGCTGACGTCAAGAAAACAGTCAGTCACACAATCTGCCTCAATACTACACAATTACAATCCTATAGTCCAAAATTATGTGCCAATTTCTGCCCGAAAATCAGTGTGTAACATTACATTGTCATTAGATGCCTATAGGCTAACTGAGATATTGCATAACTAAGCCATTTGTTTAATTACCAAGTGGGCTGTTCTAGTACAATAACATTTGATAAATGTCATGAGTTCATTTCATATAATTGTACTAAAGAAACCATACCATTGTGTTCTCTTTATTTGCTGATGCTAACATAAGGCTTTTTTCTCCAGACTGGCAAGAAACTGATGGCTAGATCACAGCGCCCTGCCCGCAAGCTGAAGACCAGTCAGGTGTATGACATCTCAGACAAGGAGAAGGAGGAGCAGCTCTACTTCTTCACGTAAAGGGCCAAGTCACAACACGGCCCCATACGCCACAACTGACCGGAACTCCTTTCATCTCTGTTTTGGCCTATTGTGGGGCTGTGACTGAGTCACTGTAAATACTGACTTTTTTAATAATTGGGTATGACGGGTATAAGTATGGCTTCTACAATGACCCTATTGGGCACTGGTAATGTCACATGATGGGATAGGTCCTACTTCTTTGGGACTGGATGGAGTTTTTTTTGAGGTGGTGTGGAGCACGTGGACTTTGTTTTGGTGGAGGGCTTTGAGGCAGATGGACAGTGCTCTCCCCACACATTTTACAGAATTTGATTATTTTAACATACCAGATTTGAATTACAATATTTTGCCATACCATATTATTCTTACGATTTATTCTTACACATCTTCATCTATTACCTTATATGTGATTAGCAGTTATATGGACTGACTACTCTAGCCTCTTTGGGGAATTCAATAGGAACCTAAAATCTATATAACAGTGAAAACAGGAGAGCCAGATATAAAATCACATTTATTGAATAAAGCCCTTCTTACATCAGCTGATGTCAAAGTGCTGTACAGAAACCCAGCATAAGATCCCAAACAGGGGGCCTCCAGGGTGGCGCAGTGGTTAAGGGCGCTGTACTGCAGCGCCCGCTGTGCCACCAGAGACTCTGGGTTCGTGCCCAGGCTCTGTCGTAACCGGCCGCGACCGGGAGGTCGCACAATTGGCCTAACGTCACACAGGTTAGGGAGGGGTTGGCCGGTAGGGATATCCTTGTCTCATTGCGCACCAGCGACTCCTGTGGCGGGCCGGGCGCAGTGCGCGCTAACCAAGGTTGCCAGGTGCACGGTGTTTCCTCCGACACATTGGTGCAGCTGGCTTCCAGGTTGGATGCACGCTGTGTTAAGAAGCAGTGCGGCTTGGTTGGGTTGTGTATCGGAGGACTCATGACTTTCAACCTTCGTCTCTCCCGAGCCCGTGCGGGAGTTGTAGCGATGAGACAAGATAGTAAAACGGGGTCAAATAAATCCCAAACAGCAAGCAATACAGGTGTAGAAGCACGGTGGCTAGGGAAAACTCCCTAGAAAGGCCAGAACCTAGGAAGAAACCTAGAGAGGAACCAGGCTATGAGGGGTGGCCAGTCCTAATCTGGCTGTGCCGGGTGAAGATTATAACAGAACATGGCCAAGATGTTCAACTGTTCATAGATGGCCAGCAGGGTCAAATAATAATAATCACAGTGGTTGTAGAGGGTGCAACAGGTCAACACCTCAGGAGTAAATGTCAGTTGGCTTTTCATAGCCGATCATTCAGAGTATCTCTACCGCTCCCGCTGTCTCTAGAGAGTTGAAAACAGCAGGTCTGGGACAAGGTAGCACGTTCGGTGAACAGGACAGGGTTCCAAGCTGCAGGCAGAACAGTTGAAACTGGAGCAGCAGCACGACCAGATGGACTGGGGACAAAAAGGAGTCATCAGGCCAGGTAGTCCTGAGGCTTGCTCCTAGGGCTCAGGCCCTCCAAGAGAAAGAGAATTAGAGAGCATACTTAAATTCACACAGGACACCAGATAAGATAACAGACTGACCCTAGCCCCCTGACACAAACTATTGCAGCATAAATACAGGAGGGGTCGGGAGACACTGTGGCCCCGTCCGACGATACCCCTGCACAGGGCCAAACAGGCAGGATATAACCCCACCCACTTTGCCAAAGCACAGCCCCCACACCACTTGAGGCATAACTTCAACCACCAACTTACTGAGACAAGGCCGAGTGTAGCCCACAAAGATGACCCCGACGGCACGAACCTGTGCTCATAAATCAGTATGAAGTCATAACACAAAACTAGGCTTATTGTACAAAATAAATGTAGAATTTTGCTTCAATCTTTTATTTAATCTCCTGGCGATTGGATTCAGCTATTTTGTAAAACAAGGCTAATAAATAACTAGATGGAAGTTGTCAGATATAGATAAGCATTACAGATACTATAAACAAGTGGACCGGCAACATTTTGAACATGGAACACATACGTCTCATTCCTACGTAGCTCATATGACACAGCTGTAGAAAAATATATCTTACCCTACCCACCACCAAAAAGTTAAAGCTACATAAGTCTAACAAACAGAAAGTGTCTGCTAAATGGATGAGTATAGTACATCATGTCTGTAAGGCATTATTAGACAGAAGCTCTGACAACAGCACAGTGTATGAGTGTCTAGAATATGGCAACGTAGCTGAGACTGACAAGACGTCACAGTTTGACAAGAGACACGAGGGACCTACTGGATGTGCAAAACGACAGTCTCTCTTTAAAAAGACATACAGCGTGTCTTTCTCGCAATCATGATTGTGGTACAAACAAGATTTCAGAAATACAGTAAATAGTGAGAAGAAAAAAAGTCCCAAAATGTAAATGTTCATTTAATTTATCATTCAATTCTTCCCAAGGTGCATTTGGTTCTGGCTTCCACTTCATCCCAACCCAGATGTACACAACTTTTTCATACCCCCTCCCTCTCACTCCAGGTCCTGCAGGTTGATGGTGCTTCCTGTAAACTGGGAGTTGTCCAAGCCATTGTCTTCCTCCGTCATAGCAGGAGGTTCCTGAGGAAAGGCAGACAGAAATGACTCATTTAGTTCTACTTCAATTACAGTACAGGCAAATACACCCCAATTACAGTACAGGCAAATACATCCCAATTACAGTACAGGCAAATACACCCCAATTACAGTGCAGGCAAATACACCCCAATTATAGTACAGGCAAATACACCCCAATTACAGTACAGGCAAACACACCCCAATTACAGTACAGGCAAATACACCCCAATTATAGTACAGGCAAATACACCTCAATTACAGTACAGGCAAATACACCCCAATTATAGTACAGGCAAATACACCTCAATTACAGTACAGGCAAACACACCCCAATTATAGTACAGGCAAATACACCCCAATTACAGTACAGGCAAACACACCTCAATTGCTTATATTCAAATACAGACCTAACTAAAAAGCTTAGCCTACATCTCTTCCAGTCATTTTTAAAACGTCCCCATTTCAGGATTGCAGTGGTTTTCAATTAAACTGGCAGCTCACTACATATCTGACTACCTATGGAGGACACATTGTTTTGTCCAGTTAAAAAGAGACTATCCACCACTTTAAAACCTCACATTTTTGGATGTCCAGCACCATATCAGCGTCTAGATATGTTCAAAATGTCGATTTTCTACATCTGTATAAGAAACGGTGCTAAGAAATGACCCTTTATGATTTCATGGGGAGTACTCACCTGTAGGATGTTGACTGGCAGGTCCACGGTCAGCTGGGAATGGGAGCTGGAAGGCTGGGAGCTCAGCTGGAAGGCTGGGAGCTCAGCTGGAAGGCTGGGAGCTCAGCTGGAAGGCTGGGAGCTCAGCTGGAAGGCTGGGAGCTCAGCTGGAAGGCTGGAAGCTCAGCTGGAAGGCTGGGAGCTCAGCTGGAAGGCTGGGAGCTCAGCTGGAAGGCTGGGAGCTCAGCTGGAAGGCTGGGAGCTCAGCTGGAAGGCTGGGAGCTCAGCTGGAAGGCTAGGTCCCCTTCACTGGTGGGGTCATCCTGACACAGACAAATACTTTATATGAATCAATAAATCACATTACATTCAAAAGGTCATGGATACTAAAAAACCTCCATATAGCCAGGTGGCCCCTGTCAGCGGACACACACGCCTGGCCTGTAATACATGTTTTCACCTTGGCATTCTGCTCTGTGCTTTATAGAAATAAATGCTGGGAAAAAAAATGATTTTTTTAACGGCATTCTAAATGTTGCTGTTAGAGAACCTTCTCACCTGCAGGAGCTGTATCTGAACATACTGGGCCCCTGTGACAGGGTCACGGATAGTCAGCCCCCCATTGGCTGCTGCAGAACCTTTGGCACTGAGGCGCTGCTGGCCTTCCCGCCTTTACTCTTCCTCTGGCAATATCCTGAACTTGCTGTGAAGACAATGACTACAAAAACAGCTTTTGAATTCAGGTTCAATCAGTTTCCACAAGCACTGCTAGAAAACAAAACAAATGCTAGCTTGGATGTTGCAAGTCAGTTTATAACAAATTCTTATTTACAATGACGGCCTACCCCAGCCAAACCCAGACGATGCTGGGCCAATTGTGCGCCACCCCATGGGACTCCCAATCATGGCCGAATGTGATACAGCCTGGATTCGAACCAGGGACTCTTGCACTGAGATGCAGTGCCTTAAACCGCTGCGCCACTCGTGAGCCCAATATGTAACCAACAAAGAAATTGTTCCTGTTCTCCACTAGACCCATAACGGAGTTGAGTGTGTGTTATAATGTACCTGAGCAGGTGGGGCCGCTCCGTTTCCTCTTCTCCACTAGACCCATAACGGAGTTGAGTGTGTGCTATAATGTACCTGAGCAGGTGGGGCCGCTCCGTTTCCTCTTCTCCACTAGACCCATAACGGAGTTGAGTGTGTGCTATAATGTACCTGAGCAGGTGGGGCCGCTCCGTTTCCTCTTCTCCACTAGACCCATAATGGAGTTGAGTGTGTGTTATAATGTACCTGAGCAGGTGGGGCCGCTCCGTTTCCTGTTCTCCACTAGACCCATAACGGAGTTGAGTGTGTGTTATAATGTACCTGAGCAGGTGGGGCCGCTCTGTTTCCTCTTCTTGGCCAGCTGGATGGCTCTGTCGTCGGTCCGCATTGAACCACTACTCTCCTACAAGACAGACGCATAAAAAAAATATGCAGTGACTCACAAAACAACAACATCGCGTCTCATCGGATGTCAGACCTCAAATGGATCAATGTCAAATGGGTTTGGGGTAGGGAGATCTGACCCTAGATCTGTGGTTATACACTACTGAGACTGCACATTCCAAAAACAGATCGCTAGAGATTACTGTTCTATTTAATTATGTGAATAGACCACTCGTCAGTGCTTTGAAGGGCAACTTGTAACCAGAGTGTTCGTTTAGTAAGCCACTCACCACAGCGTTCGTTTAGTAAGCCACTCACCACAGCGTTAGTTTAGTAAGCCACTCACCAGAGCGTTCGTTTAGTAAGCCACTCACCACAGCGTTCGTTTAGTACGCCCCTCACCAGAGCGTTTGTTTAGTAAGCCACTTACCAGAGCGTTCGTTTAGTAAGCCACTCACCACAGCGTTCGTTTAGTACGCCCCTCACCAGAGCGTTCGTTTAGTAAGCCACTCACCACAGCGTTCGTTTAGTAAGCCACTCACCACAGCGTTAGTTTAGTAAGCCACTCACCAGAGCGTTCGTTTAGTAAGCCACTCACCAGAGCGTTCGTTTAGTAAGCCACTCACCACAGCGTTCGTTTAGTACGCCCCTCACCAGAGCATTTGTTTGATGTTGAGATGTTTCTGTTACTTGAACTCTGAAGCATTTACATGGGCAGCAATCTGAGGTAATGTTAACTCTAATGAACTAATCCTCTGCAACAAAGGTAACTCTGGCTCTTCCTTTCCTGTGTCGGTCCTCATGAGAGCCAGTTTCATCATAGCGCTTGATGGTTTTTGCGACTGCACTTGAAGAAACTTTCAAAATTGTCCACATTGAATGACCTTCATGTCTTAAAGCAATGACCGACTGTCATTTCTCTTTGCTTATTTGACCTGTTCTTGCCATAATAGGGACTTGGACTTTTACCAAATAGAGATATCTTCTGTATTCCACCCCTACCTTGTCACAACACAATTGATTGGCTCAAACGCATTGAGGAAAGAACTTTTAACAAGGAGCACCTGTTAATTGAAATGCATTCCAGGTGACTACCTCATGAAGCTGGTTGAGAGAATGCCAAGAGTGTGCAAAGCCATCAAGGCAATCTCAAATATAACATTTTAATTTGTTTAACACTTTTGGTTACTACATGAGTCCATGTGTGTTATTTCATAGTTTTGATGTCTTCACTATTATTCTACAATGTAGAAAACAGCAAGATTTTTTTTTTTAAATTGAAAGAGTAGGTGTGTCCAAACTTTTGACTGGTACTGTAAGTAGTTGGGATAATGGATTTTCAAGAAGCAAATAGTGCTTTCAATACAACTGGGTACTCAGGGGGGAAAAAAGTTGTCTTGAACACACTGAAGTCAACCATTTCCAGGTTGTTTTGAACACAGCAATAGTGTCACTTAACACATCATGATAATGCAAAACACATCATCATGATGATGTGGCAAGTGACACTTGCTTTTTTTCTTGAAAGCACCAAGGTAAAATCACAATGTCAGTGATCAGGTCAGAAAGGCGAAGCTCTAGAAAGATGCCCACCTTCCCAACATGGAATTCCGGATGGAATGACCATTTTTCCCCAGTCCCGAGCTCACCCCCCCCCCGATCCTATATCTTGAAAACTTAACCGCTGACATGCAAAACATTTTAGGACTGTATCAACAGTGAGTGGACTAATGAAACAAACACCAAAATAGTTTGAGTGGTATTTTCTTTTAACACAAACATGAGTCAAATTCAACCACACTAAAAAGTAATTTGCCTCACCTGGAAACACGCACTTGTGCGGCCTCTCGGGTTCAAAATGGGGCCGCTGGTGATTGGTCAGCTGGGTAGCGCTGCGGAAGCGCTCGCTGCAGATCTCGCACACAAAGGCGTTCTCCTGGTCGTGCTGCTTCACGTGTGCCTTCAGGTTGTAGACTGTAGTGAAACAGCGACTGCATCCCTCCCACTCGCACTTGTGAGGCCGCACCTTGTCGTGGGACTGCAGGTGGCGTTTGTGCTTGTAATAGGTGGTGAAGGCCCAGCCACAGCCCTCAAAAGTGCACTTAAAGGGCCTCTGGTCCTCGGTGTGGTTAAGAAGGTCCATCTTGAGCTTTTGGCACGTGTCAAAGGTGCTGGGGCAGCCGGGCTGGGGACAGCAGTACATCGTGACCAAGGCACCTTTCTTGGAGAGTCCCAAAGCGCCAATGATGCTGACAGGCTGGAAGTCGTCACAGTCGACCGAAGAACCCTCTGCGCTGGGAAACCAAGTCTCCTTTGCTTATGGCTCACAGATTCCGGCTCTCCTGCTTGATGACTGGGAATGTTTCCAGGGAGACACCCAACTCTGACAGTGAACAGTTGTCAGCCACAGCCAGTTCCGAGTCACTCACCCAGCCGAGACTGTTCGTGGAGACCTGCCCGAATACCCGCCATGTTGCTTATTAGACCGGGAAGCCACTCCACAGTTGATCCTCCCAAGAGGCGTAAACTGTGGAATGGACCGGGCAAAACCATATTCAAAAGCCCCTAATAGTCTTAATTTATACTCGTTACATTCATATTATTATCATGGTCATGCATATTTTCTGAAAGCAAAATGAAGTACAATATTTTTTACATGTTTTTATTAATTACCGGGGATTGTGTTATTGAGGTGCCACTATAAGCTCATTTCTGGCCAAATAATTCTACAGAAAGTTTAAAGAAAATTTGAATATTTCAAAGGAGAGACAAGACATCCAAAGTACTAATCTATTCAAATCTTTAAAATAAACAAACATTTAGTGGTCTACTATGTTTAAATGGTAACTTATATTACTCAGCCCTTCGCATTCATTACTACGAGGCCAACTGTGCATGCAACTCTTAATAGTCTACCTTTCTTGACACACACACACATATATATATATATATGTAAAGAACGGTAGACTATCAAGAGTTGAATGAATGTGAAGGAAGTTACCATTCAAACATACATATATATATATATATATATATATATATATATATATATACTGTATATATATATCCCTGAGCTGACAAGGTAAAACATCTGTAATTCTGCCCCTGAAAAAGGCAGCTAACCCACCGTTCCTAGGCTGTCATTATAAATAAGAATTTGTTCTTAACTGACTTGCCTAGTTAAATGAAGGTAAAATAAATATACACACTACCGTTCAAAAGTGTGGGGTCACTTAGAAATGTCCTTGTTTTTGAAAGAAAAGCTATTTTTTTTGTTCAATAAAATAACATCAAATGGATCAGAAATACAGTGTAGACATTGTTAATGTTGTAAATAACTATGTAACTGGAAACAACATACTTTTTATGGAATATCTGCATAGGTGTACAGAGTCCCATTATCAGCAACCATCACCCCTGTGTTCCAATGGCACATTGTGTTAGCTAATCCAAGTTTATCATTTTAAAAGTCTAATTGTTCATTAGAAAACCATTTTGCAATTATGTTAGCCCAACTGAAAACTGTTGTTCTGATTAAAGAAGCAACAAAACTGGCCTTCTTTAGACTAGTTGAGTATCTGGAGCATCAGCATTTGTGGGTTCGATTACAGGCTCAAAATGGCCAGAAACAAATAACTTTCTTCTGAAACTCATCAGTCTATTCTTGTTCTGAGAAATTAATGTGAGAAATTGCCAAGAAACTGAAGATCTCATACAACGCTATGTACTACTCCCTTCACAGAACAGCGCAAACTGGCTCTAACCAGAATACAAAGAGGAGTGAGAGGCCCCCGTGCACAACTGAGCAAGAGCACAAGTATATTAGAGTGTCAGTTTGAGAAACAGATTCCTCACAAGTCCTCAACTGGCAGCTTCATTAAATAGTACCTGCAAAACACCAGTCTCAACGTCAACAGTGAAGTGGCGACTCCAGGATGTTGGCCATCTAGGCAGAGTTGCAAAGAAAAAGCCATATCTCAGACTGGCCAATAAAAATAAAAGATTAAGATGGGGAAAAGAACACAGACACTGGACAGAGGAAGATTGGAAAAAGGTGTCATGGACAGACTAATCTAAGGTGTTCGGATAACAAAGAAGAACGGTCGTGAGATGCAGAAAAATGAAAAGATGCTGGAGGAGTGCTTGATGCCATCTGTCAAGTGTAACGGATGTGAAATAGCTAGCTAGTTAGCGGTGGTGCGCGCTAAATAGCGTTTCAATCGGTGACGTCACTTGCTCTGAGACCTTGAAGTAGTAGTTCCCCTTGCTCTGCAAGGGCTGCGGCTTTTGTGGAGCGATGGGTAACGATGCTTCGTGTTAATTCTGTTAATTGACTACAGCTCAGAACACCATAGTACCCTCCAAGCTCATCAGCAAGCTGGAGGCCCTGGGTCTCAACCCTGCCCTGTGCAATTGGGTCCTGGACATTCTGACGGGCCACTCCAAGGTGGGGAAGGTAGGAAACAACATTTCCACTTCGCTGACCGTCAACATTGGGTCCTCACAAGGGCGTGCTCAGCCCTCTCCTGTACTCCCTGTTCACCCACGACTGCGTGGCCATGCACGCCTCCAACTCAATCTTCAAGTTTGCAGATGACACAACAGTAGTGGGCTTGATTGCTAACAACGACGAGACAGCCTACAGGGAGGAGGTTAGGGCATACGGAGTGTGGTGTCAGGAAAACAACCTCTCACTCAATGTCAACAAAACAAAGGAGATGATCGTGGACTTCAGGAAACAGCAGAGGGAGCACCCCCCTATCCACATCAAAGGGACAGCAGTGGAGAAGGTGGAAAGCTTTAAAGTTCTTTGGCGTACACATCACAGACAAACTGAAATGGTCCACACCCACACAGACAGTGTGATGAAAAAGGCTCAAACAGTGCCTCTTCAACCTCAGGAGGCTGAAGAAATTTGGCTTGTCAACTAAAACCCTGACAAACTTTTACAGGTGCACAATCAAGAGCATCCTGTCAGGCTGTTGCACAGCCTAGTACGGCAACTTCACCGCCCTCAACCGCAAGGCTCTCCAGTGGGTGGTGTGGTATGCACAATTCATCACTGGGGGCAAACTACCTAACCTTCTTGACACCTACAACACCCGATGTCACAGGAAGGCCAAAAAGATCACCAAGGACATCAACCACCCGAGCCACTGCCTGTTCACACCGGTACCATCCAGAAGGCGAGGTCAGTACAGGTGCATCAAAGCTGGGACCGAGAGGCTGAAAAACAGCTTCTATCTCAAGGCCATCAGACTGTTAAATAGCCATCACTAACTCATTGAGTTGAGACCCAATCACTGGACACTTTAATAAAATGGATCACTAGTCACTTCATACAATGCCACTATAAATAATGCCACCTTAATAATGTTTACATATCTTACATTACTCATATCACATGTATACACTGTATTTTATACCATCTATTGCACCTTGCCTATGCCACTCGGCCACCGCTCATCCATATACTTAAATGTACATATTCTCATTCACCCTTTTAGATTTGTGTGTATTAGGTTGTTGTTGGGGAATTGTTAGATTACTTGTTAGATATTACTGCACTGTCGGAACTAGAAACACAAGCATTTCGCTACACTCGCAATAACATCTGCTAACCATGTGCATGTGACAGATAAAGGTTGATTTGATTTGATTGTCATGCAAGTCATCCGCCACTATCACCTCATCTTTCAGCATCATAATGCCTCAAGGATCTGTACACAATTCCTGGATGCTGAAAATGTCCCAGTTCTCACCAGCATACTCACCCATGTCACCCATTGTTGCATGTTTGGGATGCTCTGGATGTACAACAGTGTGATCCAGTTTCAGCCAATATCCAGCAACTTTGAACACGCCATTGAGGAGGAGTGGGACAACATTCCACAGGCCACAATTAACAGCCTGATCAACTCTATGCGTAGGACATGTGCCATGCTTCGTGGGGCAAGTTGGGCAAATGGTTGTCACACCAGATACTGACTGGTCAACAGATGCATATCTGTATCCCCAGTCATGTGAAATCCATAGATTAGGGCCTAATACATTTATTTCACTTGACAGATGTCCTTATATGAACTCTAACTCAGTCAAATATTTGAAATTGTTGTATGTTGTATTTATATTTTTGTTCAGTGTATTTAGGAATTTAGGAAGGACTATGTATACTAGAGAAAACAGTTTACCTATACAGTTGAAGTCGGAAGTTTACATACACCTTAGCCAAATACATTTAAACTCAGTTTTACACAATTCCTGACATTTAATCCCAGTAAAAATTCCCTGTCTAAGGTCAGTTAAGATCACCACTTTATTTTAAGAATGTGAAATGTCAGAATAATAGTAGAGAGAATTATTAATTTCAGCTTTTATTTCATCACATTCCCAGTGGGTCAGAAGTTTACATACACTCAATGAGTATTTGGTAGCATAGCCTTTAAATTGTTTAACTTGGGTCAAACAGTTCGGGTAGCCTTCCACAAGCTTCCCACAATAAGTTGGGTGAATTTTGGCCCATTCCTCCTGACAGAGCTGGTGTAACCGAGTTAGGTTTGTAGGCCTCCTTGCTCTCACACACCTTTTCAGTTCTGCCCACAAATGTTCTATAGGATTGAGGTCAGGGCTTTGTGATGGCCACTCCAATTCCTTGACTTTGTTGTCCTTTAGCCATTTTGCCACAACTTTGGAAGTATGCTTGAGGTCATTGTCCATTTGAAAGACCCATTTGCGACCAAGCTTTAACTTCCTGACTGATGTCTTGCGATGTTGCTTCTATATATCCACATAATTTTCCTGCCTCATGATGCCATCTATTTTGTGAAGTACACCAGTCCCTCCTGCAGCAAAGCCCCCCCATAACATGATGCTTCCACCCCGTGCTTCACGGTTGGGATGGTGTTCTTCGGCTTGCAAGCCTCCCCCTTTTTCCTCCAAACATAACGATGGACATTATGGCCAAACAGTTCTATTTTTGTTTCATCAGACCAGAGGACATTTCTCCAAAAATAATGATCTTTGTCCCCATGTGCAGTTGCAAACCGTAGTCTGGCTTTTTTTATGCTGGTTTTGGAGCAGTGGCTTCTTCCTTGTTGAGCGGCCATTCAGGTTATGTCGATATAGTTTTACTGTGGATATAGATACTTTTGTACCTGTTTCCTCCAGCATCTTCACAAGGTCCTTTGCTGTTGTTCTGGGATTGATTTGCACTTTTCGCACCGAAGGACGTTCATCTCTAGGAGACAGAACGCGTCTCCTTCCTGAGCGGTATGACGGCTGCGTGGTCCCATGGTATTTATACTTGCGTACTATTGTTTGTACAGATGAATGTGGTACCTTCAGGCGTTTGGAAATTGCTCCCCAGGATGAACCAGACTTGTGGACGTCTACAATTGTTTTTCTGAGGTCTTGGCTGATTTCATTAAATTTTCCCATAATGTCAAGCAAAGAGGCACTGAGTTTGAAGGTAGGCCTTGAAATGAATCTACAGGTACACCTCCAATTGACTCAAATGACGTCAATTAGCCTATCAGAAGCTTCTATTTTCTGGAATTTTCCAAGCTGTATAAAGGCACAGCCAACTTGGTGTATGTACACTTCTGACCCAATGGAATTGTGATACAGTGAATTTTAAGTGAAATAATAAGTCTGTAAACAATTGTTGGAAAATGACTTGTGTCATGCACAAAGTAGATGTCCTAACCGACTTGCCAAAGCTGTAGTTTGTTATTAAGGACTGTTATTATTGTCCTGTATGTAAACTTCCGACTTCAACTGTAGTTGTTAGTTTAATCTGTGGGGGGCGACAGTGTCTAGGAGATGGATCCATTTAGCCTCTTTTTGTAGCAAGAAATGGTCAAAATCACCCCTCATTCCTCTGCATTTTCTCTACAGCCCAGATCTTTAGTTCATTGACGGTGTGTTGGTGCTGAATAAAGTGCCCTGCTAGAGGGTAGTTCTCGTCCTTGCATCAAATAGAGCTTTTGTGTTCTGTGGTGCGTGTTCTCAGTGCGTGTGGTCATCCCAATGTATAATATGGAGCCCGGGCACTGGATAGCGTAGATTACTCTTCAGGGTGATGGGCTATTGGTTTTTGGATTAGGAAATTGACTCTGTTTTTGTGATTGTGTGCATCAGGATCAGTGTGTGCATGGGTAATGGCCTATAGGGAGTGGGAGGCAGTGGTGACCTGTCAAACAGGGCTTGCCTGTTTTGCATGTTATTTTGGTGTTAATACGTGTCACATATCAGTTTGCAAACAATGTAAAAAATGTATATATCTTTGAGGTAATAAAACCACATACAAACATGGTCTCTTTTTTGTTTTCTTGAGTAAGCCAACTCCAAAATGCAGATGTTTCAGCCTAGCTCAGTGCTTTCTGTGGTGGTGGGGCAAGCCAGAAGAAAATGCGAAGCGTTGAGCTGTGATTGTCTCAGTGTTCTGTCACTCATGGGGACACTAGGTAACCGTCAAGTCTAAGGGTAGAGCTAGAAAATTCCAGCCCTTTGGGTGCTGCCATAGAGTTACATTAGAAGTGCCCATCCAAGAAGGCTCAAGGTCATTGGCCACAGATAAAATTACGTAAAATCACGTTATATGTACAGTAGCTTTGATTGGAATGATCATGTCAACATCATACTTTAAAAATCTTAGCTAGCAGTCATCATCATGAATCAAGTCGACAATATACTGGCAAATCCTTTTTAATCCTTGTCATATGAAGAGAAATTATAGATAAAACATATCGGTGCTCATCGGCCATAAACATTACACAACAAGTTGGAAATCACAAATTCAATAATGAGTGGTTTGGAAGAAATCAGTGACAGTGGCTAACTGCAAACATTGCAAAGCAATCACTAGCCTGCTATTCAGTGGAGTGGCTGTGTGGTTCCAAATCTGGGATTAAGTTTAAAATGATAAACATTCAACATTGGTCATGCTGTCAATGAAGCATGATTTGAGCCACGCTCAAAACAACTGTAAACTCGGAACTGGGAAAACTTGACTTTAGTGAGTTCAAGACAACTGGGAAGTCGGGAATAAACAAGCTCCGACTGGGAAAATACATTTTGAATGGTCATCGAACTCGTAATTGTAATTCTGGCCTCTTTCTAGAGCTACGACCTGAAGAACAATGACGTTATCATGATTCAACCTTGTTCTTTTCTCAGTTCCCAGTTGTTTTGAAAGCACCATAAATTCAGAGAATGCCAGACTTTGATGACAAAATTTGCCCACAAGAAGGATCGCCACGGCACCTTCCTGTTCAAGTGAGCACAGTACAAAAAGGTATTGTACGTTGCTGCAGAAATGATGTAATATGCCAGGGAGATATGTATACTGTAGCTAAGAAAGTCATACTACGTTTATGTTGTGTAGTAAGATATTAGTAGCCCATGTGCATCGCCCTAATAAGAAAGAAAGAATTGCAACGTGTAACGTCTGCTTCCAACTCACACCCTCAAACACATAGATCCCCTGAACGCAGATCACTTTCCAGCCCACACCCTCAAACACATAGATCCCCTGAACACAGATCACTTTCCAGCCCACACCCTCAAACACATAGATCCCCTGAACGCAGATCACTTTCCAGCCCACCTTCCAGCTCACACTCTCAAACACATAGATCCCCTGAACGCAGATCACTTTCCAGCCCACCTTCCAGCTCACACTCTCAAACACATAGATCCCCTGAACGCAGATCACTTTCCAGCCCACACTCTCAAAGACATAGATCCCCTGAACGCAGCTCACTTTCCAGCCCACACCCTCAAACACATAGATCCCCTGAACGCAGATCACTTTCCAGCCCACACTCTCAAAGACATAGATCCCCTGAACGCAGCTCACTTTCCAGCCCACACCCTCAAACACATAGATCCCCTGAACGCAAATCACTTTCCAGCCCACACCCTCAAATACCGATACCCTGAACGCAGATCACTCTCCAGATCCAAATCACCTGAACTCTGATCACCTGTTCACACACCTGTTTGTCATTTACACACACTATTTAGTTCAGTTCTTTGCACCCCATCACTGTGAGGTATTGTTTGTTTTGTGACACACGTCTTTCGTAACGCTGGGTTTCCTGTGATTTACTCCTCCTGTGTATGATAGTTTTTGTCTGCCTCACTAACAATGCATTTTGCCTATTCCCTGCATGTACTTTAGCCTATTGGATTTCCTGTTATCTCCCAGACTACGTTACTAGCCTTTTCCCTGCCTGTACTGTTGCACTTTTGGACCCCCTGTGTATGACCTTCTGCCTGCCCCTGGACCCAACTACCTGCCTCCTCCTGTGTATGACCTTCTGCCTGCCCCTGGACCCAGCTACCTGCCTCTTCCTGTGTATGACCTTCTGCCTGCCCCTGGATTCAGCTACCTGCCTCCTCCTGTGGTCCTTTGCAATAAACACCTGCTGTGCACTGCGCTTGAAACCAGCTCTCCGTCTCCCCTCGTGTGCATTACACAACGCTGCTGAGTTTTTCACCCTCAACCGTTTCCTGTGTGTATCAAGAATGGTCCATCACCCAAAGGACATCCAGCCAACTTGACACAACTGTGGGAAGTATTGGAGTCAACATGGGCCAGAATCACTGTGGAACAGTTGACACCTTATAAAGTCCATTCTCTGACGAATTGAGGCTGTTCTGAGGGCAAAAGGGGGTGCAACTCAATATGAAGGTGTTCCTAATGTTTTGTCCACTCATTGTACAGTCCATGGTCAGCATGCACACTAATATACAAAAAACATTTTAAATGCTTGAAAGTGTTGGTCAATGTATGACCAGTAATGTCATTAATATATGACACCTATAAATGTGTTAATGTAACTAGATATGGAGTATTTTTATCCATATTTAAGTCTCAGTATTACTAATTCACTGTGAGGGCTTTCTCTAAATTTCACAGATTACCATGTAGGCCAATTGGGCATAGTTACGGACAACAGTAAGGGCAGACATCCACCATGCACAATAATAATTAATATGATTTCTTTGGGGAAGTGAGATGCACTATCCAGGTCACTGACTTTTCTTGAAACAGGATTTTGTTAATTCATAGAACAAATATAATCTACCAACTTTTATACTGAGATGAGTCTTAATAATATATCTTTATTTGATATCTAAGCTAAAGATATATAAAACAAATGTACAAACTTACAAATAGGTTTTGACCAACACAAATGGACATGGCATGACATTGATTTACATTTATAGAGTCATTTAAGAAAGAAAATCAGGAGGAAGACTGATCACATAATATTCTGTACAGGAACTCCGATATATTTACATTAGTTATACTTATAAGCAAAAGCTACACTGAACACAAAGCCAGACAATCATGCTTTATGCTAAAATGTTCAGCAGGTGATGTGAGGTTGACTTTTTGACTTTATAACACTGTTACACACATGCACTAAAAACGGCCTATTAGAAATCCATACTATTCAAATGTTCTATTATATTTTGGGGTTATTATATTGGCAGTTCCTGTATACTATACAGTGTACAACAAAGAACATTGACAAAATTCAATACACAATCCAGTCTTTTACAAAACCAACCAAGCACAGAACACTCGCCAAATAGGAATGTTTTAGTCAATTTCAAATGTGAAGAACAGTTATTTTTGACGACCACAACCATCAGCAGTGTGTCGACTAATCAGGTTAGCATGCAAAATAATGCAGTTATGACTTCATTGAATAATATAAAAATAGAATCCTCCCTACACACACACACACACACACACACACACACACACACACACACACACACACACACACACACACACACACACACACACACACACACACACACACACACACACACACACACGTGGGATTATGACATAATTAAGGCCACATATCCATCTCTTCCTAAGTCAACTCTTCATACTACTGTCCATCTTATTCTATAGCCAGTGCTTGACTTGGACTGAAATAGGTTCCGGTACTCAGCTCCACAATACTTTTTAGCTAATGTTTTATAAGAGTAACAGGAGCTCAAGCTGTAGAACATTTGACGTGCCGATACTCAGCTCCGGTGAGCTGCTGTCCAAGTCCAGCACTGGTATTGTCTCTAGTTGACTTGCTGTCACAATGCCCCAAATGCTTGATCGTTTCCCTAAAGTTTGGTCTCAAAAGATTCCCTCATGGTTTCTCTCTTCCCAGGGTATCTAAGGGCCACCCCACAATCTTTCCAATATATGGTTAGGTCCAAGCACTCTCCTTAAGTGCTATGTGAAAATGGAACGGTAACATTTGGCACCAACATCAACAAACTATTGTTATGCAATTTACTAACAGAGAAATAAAAAAAATTGCAAGAGAAGCCATGTCTGTTGTTGGCACGGTCAAAAATGTTATGGTAAACTACCACTATGTAAGAGAGAGTGAATGAATGGAGAGATGGGAACAAAGGTATGTGTGTGCAGTGTATGAGAGAGAGAGAGTGAGAAAGAGAAAGAGAGAGAGAAACAGAGAAAGAAAAAGAGAGAGAGAAATCAAACAAATCACAATAGATGCTTGAATGCAAAATACAAACTTTGTTTGAATGATCCCTTCTAGCCAGGCATTCCTCAAAGAACAAAGGCATAATAAAACGACTAGTACAAAAAAGAATGCATTACATGCATTGTAAACAAACTAGTGTAGAGCCTATGAGCCCAACCAAAACAACAATGAATATATAGACCCATATCTCATTAACCAGAGCTGTGGCGGAGAGAAATCATGCATACATTTGCTATGTAGAGCAGCCATTTCCAACTCCCTCTAAACAGGCTGTGGCGAGGGACCACACTTTTGAGAAGAACTTATGCAGAGGCCTCTTCTCTTTCCAGAAACAATGGATGGACTTGGTGACCGTGAAGCGTTGATGCGTTCTTTGCTACATCTAAGCACTTTTGTTCAGCGAGCGCATGCCGAGTCTTTCTGAAACTAAACAGGAGCTCCACAGATTTTGAAAGATGGAGCAGGTTTTCCCACCATTGACCGACCACTTCATTAATGATTCATTTTTTAATCACCGGGCAAAAGCTAGGAAAAGTTTCAATTTGGAAGGAGGAAATCAAGGACAAGTTTTAAAATAGCTGACTCGGTACTGTACTAATATAATAATAATAATTTGGTGGGTGCTTATTATTGTCCTATTTTATACATGTGACTTAGACCTGTATGTGTGAATTGGAAATGTGCTTTTTGCATATCCCAACTCCCCCTGAGACACCCTTGGAGAGTGGGGTCACAGCCAGGTATATTGAGACCGATGTTTGGGCCAGAAATAACCTGTGCAGGGACATCAGACGACCAGTTGTATGGTGGTTGAAAAGAAACGGAGGAGGGGGTATTTCAAGCTATGCTCCATCTCAAGCCAATTTCAATTTACGACCCTTCATTTTGAAGATGAATGCTTTTCTCTGAACAGAAGTACGCAATTGCCAGCTAGCAGGCCCTTGTGACCAAAGTTATTTCAATATTTACACATTCTGTCTCTAAATGTATTTTCTGATCTGAAATATAGCCATCCATAGGCCATACTAATTAACATATACATTTCAACACGTGGAATATATCAGGAATATATTTTTTCAAGAAGTAACATTCAACTACCTATATACATATAGTGTGGACTGGCATAGCACAATATATTCACTATTCAATCAACCCCTGGACAAGAAGAACCAGTCCTTGCAAAAATGTTGTAAAGATATATAAACACAATGACTCCAGTTGCTGAGGCTGAGACCACAACTGTCCAGATGCCATATTGTTTCGGTCAGAAATGCCCTGAGTAGACACCAAACATGAAGATACTGTGTTTTTAACTTGTTTTGGATATTAACTGACTTTCTGCAATGTTTATAGTGTCATTATACACATGAAAAATATACATTAGCCAGAGAGGGGTCAAAGTAGAATACTACCATGGCAACCCAAGCGGCCAGTTTGTTGCTGTTTCTGTTTCGGACCACAAGAAGATGCAGGGATGAAACACTCATTGCATGCAGAACTAGAGAGGAAAAAAGGTGAACATCTATCTCTCTTTATGTCCGTCGAAAAGTCCACAAACTCTTGCTTTTTCTGACGTTTAACTGTGACCGATCCCTGAACCCTTAAATAAGAAATAAGCTAAGGGTTAGGTAAGGGGCTGGCGACCGCGGAGGCAGTTCCAACAGTTCTCGCCCCAAAGGTCACGCTGCATTTGACCCCCGTTGAGCTGTAGAGTCGTTACATCACAGCAGGGGGGCTGTGTCCGCCAGGCTGGACATCGCTACGGCAGTGAGATAAAAGAAGAATCAGGAAAATAGCTGACTTCAACATGGAAGGAGCGGTAGTGAAAAAGCTTTCAGTGCTATTGCAGTCTACCCCTCTGACTAGGACAGCAACTGCCTGTGTGTGTGTGTGTGTGTGTGTGTGTGTGTGTGTGTGTGTGTGTGTGTGTGTGTGTGTTCATGTCCACACCAACTGCTTCAGTGTGTCTCTTCAGGTATTCGCTACAACTGAAAATGGTCCAAACCATGGCCCTATGGCCCTAGACCTAAGACCCCCCCGACCTCTGACTCCACCCCAACCAAACCCCACTTTCAGATGCACAGGTTGTTGAGTCCTAGAGGGGCGGTAGTGGTGGTGGAGGAGGTGGGCAGGGCAGGCTGGGGCTCGATGTCTCTCGTTTTCATGAAACCCAGCAGCTGCTCGGGGATCTCTGCCAACACGTCCTTGGCCAGCCGTGCCATGCTCAGCACCTGGTTGCCCTGGCGGTCAATATAGTCCCGGAACGGCACAAACTGGACTATATCTCGCTCAGCAATGCGCCCCTTAGAGGACACTCTGACCTCATCACCGTCCAGTTCCTCCATCGCTACAGAACAGAGAGAGAGAGACAGAGAGCGTCAGAAACAGAGAGAGAGAGACAGAGTCAGAGACAGAGAGAGACAGAGTCAGAGACAGAGAGAGACAGAGTCAGAGACAGACAGACAGACAGACAGACAGACAGACAGACAGACAGACAGACAGACAGACAGACAGACAGACAGACAGAGAAAAAGAGAGAGAGAGAAAAAGAGAGAGATAGAGAGGGAGAGACATACAGAGTCAGGGAGAGGCAGAGGTAGAGACAGATAGTCAGAGAAAGAGAGAGTCAGAAACAGAGTGAGAGAGACAGAGGGTCAGAGACAGAGAGAGTCCGAGAGAAAGACAGACAGTCAGAGAGATCCAGAGAGAAGCAGAGGCAGAAAGAGACAGAGAATCAGAGACAGAGTCAGAGAGAGAGAAAGAGTCAGAGAGAGTCAGAGAGAGAGAGAGAGTCAGTGACAGAAAGAGTCAGAGACCGAGAAAGTCAGAGTTAGAGACAGAGGTAGAGAAATGGGACAGCAATAGGAAGAGAGATGGAATCAGAGTTAGAGACAGAGGTAGAGTCAGACAGAGATAACGACACATAGCTCCAATTGTTAGACAGAATGATGAAAGACATAATCCTCTAAGTAAACCCCACAGAAAACATATTTAAAAAAAATGATCCTCAGACTTCAAACTACCATTATTAGGACTGATTCTAAAGCCACAATGTATACTTTTTATTACATGTTTTTAAAATCATCACTGCATGTCTAATAAATCACTGTGTGTGTTTATTTAATGAAAATAACTCAAATACATTTCAGATCATTTATTACCCTGAACCTCCTTTTGCCCTTGAAATGCTCAGTCTGACCATGTGGGCATTAGGAAAGAAATTTGAAGATACACAACCCTGATTGGCTGATAGGATGGTCGAGAGCCCACCCCCTTCCACAGAATAACTGTCATTGGTTTATTACAATCAGATCAGATTGTGACAGCATGATCTGGGGAAAAAAAAACTCCATCCCACCTGAACAGGCTCCCAATTTCATAGTATTATGGAAATATATTTATTTCATATTTTAAACAGGACAATCACGTTTTTAACTGTACTACCCCTTTAATAATATCTAAGGCATCTATATTAGGAAGTCTTGTCTGAGAACTTATAACTTCCTAATATGGATTCCGTAAAATGTCTAATAGTCTAAACCCCTATAACACCACCGCCCCCTTCCCGGCCACCCTAGACCCACCTCAGTTTGCATACCTTCCCAACAGGTCCACAGATGACGCTATCATCTCACACTGCACGCTGCCCTATCCCATCTGGACAAAAAAAAATACCTATGAAAGAATTCTGTTCATTAACTACAGCTCAGCATTCAACGCCATAGTACCCCCCAAGCTCATCATCAAGCTGGAGGCCCTGGGTCTCAACCCCGCCCTGTGCAACTGGGTCCTGGACTTTGACGGGCCGCCCCCCAGGTGGGGAAGATAGGAAACAACATCTCCACTTCGCTGACCGTCAACACTGGGTCCCCACAAGGGTGTGTACTCAGCCCTCTCCTGTACTCCCTGTTCACCCACAACCGCGTGGCCATGCACGCCTCCAACTCAATCAACAAGTTTACAGACGACACAACATTAGTGAGCTTGATCACCAACAACGACAAGACAGCCTACAGGGAGGAGGTGAGGACACATGGAGTGTGGTGTCAGGAAAACAACCTCTCACTCAACGTCAACAAGAAAAAGGAGATGATCGTGGACTTCAGAGGGAGCATCCCCCTATCCACATCGAAGGGACAGCAGTGGACAAGGTGGAAAGTTTTAACTTCCTCGGCATACACATCACGGACAAACTGAAATGGTCCACCCACACAGACAGTGTGGTGAAGAAGGCGAAACAGCACCTCTTCAACCTCAGGAGGCTGAAGAAATTTGGCTTGTCACCCAAAACCCTGACAAACCTTTACAGGTGCACAATCGAGAGCATCCTGTCGGGCTGTAACACAGCCTGGTAGGGCAACTGCACTGCCCTCAACCGCAAGGCTCTCCAGAGGGTGATCATCAAGGACAATAACCACCCGAGCCACTGCCTGTTCACACCGCTATCATCCAGAAGGCTAGGTCAGTACAGGTGCATCAAAGCTGGGACCGAGAGATTGAGAAACAGCTTCTATCTCAAGGCCATCAGACACATAAACAGCAACCACTAACTCAGAGAGGCTGCTTCCCACATTGAGACCCAACCACTGGACACTATAATAAATGGACTAGTCACTTTAAATAATGGCACTTTAAAAATGTTTACATATCTTACATTACTCATATCGCATGTATATACTGTATTTTATACCATCTACTGCACCTTGCCTATGCCGCTCGGCCATCACTCATCCATAAACTTACAGTGCCTTGCGAAAGTATTCGGCCCCCTTGAACTTTGCGACCTTTTGACACATTTCAGGCTTCAAACATAAAGATATAAAACTGTATTTTTTTGTGAAGAATCAACAACAAGTGGGACACAATCATGAAGTGGAACGACATTTATTGGATATTTCAAACTTTTTTAACAAATCAAAAACTGAAAAATTGGGCGTGCAAAATTATTCAGCCCCCTTAAGTTAATACTTTGTAGCGCCACCTTTTGCTGCGATTACAGCTGTAAGTCGCTTGGGGTATGTCTCTATCAGTTTTGCACATCGAGAGACTGACATTTTTTCCCATTCCTCCTTGCAAAACAGCTCAAGCTCAGTGAGGTTGGATGGAGCGCATTTGTGAACAGCAGTTTTCAGTTCTTTCCACAGATTCTCGATTGGATTCAGGTCTGGACTTTGACTTGGCTATTCTAACACCTGGATATGTTTATTTTTGAACCATTCCATTGTAGATTTTGCTTTATGTTTTGGATCATTGTCTTGTTGGAAGACAAATCTCCATCCCAGTCTCAGGTCTTTTGCAGACTCCATCAGGTTTTCTTCCAGAATGGTCCTGTATTTGGCTCCATCCATCTTCCCATCAATTTTAACCATCTTCCCTGTCCCTGCTGAAGAAAAGCAGGCCCAAATCATGATGCTGCCACCACCATGTTTGACAGTGGGGATGGTGTGTTCAGGGTGATGAGCTGTGTTGCTTTTACGTCAAACATAACGTTTTGCATTGTTGCCAAAAAGTTCAATTTTGGTTTCATCTGACCAGAGCACCTTCTTCCACATGTTTGGTGTGTCTCCCAGGTGGCTTGTGGCAAACTTTGAACAACACTTTTTATGGATATCTTTAAGAAATGTCTTTCTTCTTGCCACTCTTCCATAAAGGCCAGATTTGTGCAATATACGACTGATTGTTGTCCTATGGACAGAGCCTCCCACCTCAGCTGTAGATCTCTGCAGTTCATCCAGAGTGATCATGGGCCTCTTGGCTGCATCTCTGATCAGTCTTCTCCTTGTATGAGCTGAAAGTTTAGAGGGATGGCCAGGTCTTGGTAGATTTTCAGTGGTCTGATACTCCTTCCATTTCAATATTATTGTTTGCACAGTGCTCCTTGGGATGTTTAAAGCTTGGGAAATCTTTTTGTATCCAAATCCGGCTTTAAACTTCTTCACAACAGTATCTCGGACCTGCCTGGTGTGTTCCTTGTTCTTCATGATGCTCTCTGCGCTTTTAACGGACCTCTGAGACTATCACAGTGCAGGTGCATTTATACGGAGACTTGATTACACATAGGTGGATTGTATTTATCATCATTAGTCATTTAGGTCAACATTGGATCATTCAGAGATCCTCACTGAACTTCTGGAGAGAGTTTGCTGCACTGAAAGTAAAGGGGCTGAATAATTTTGCACGCCCAATTTTTCAGTTTTTGATTTGTTAAAAAAGTTTGAAATATCCAATAAATGTCGTTCCACTTCATGATTGTGTCCCACTTGTTGTTGATTCTTCACAAAAAAATACAGTTTTATATCTTTATGTTTGAAGCCTGAAATGTGGCAAAATGTCGCAAAGTTCAAGGGGGCCGAATACTTTCACAAAGCACTGTATATGTACATAGTCTCATTTACCCCTTGTGTGTTTTAGGTAGTTGTTGGGGAATTGTTAGATATTACTACACTGACGGAATTAGAAGCACAAGCATTTCGCCCCACTTGCATTAACATCTGCTAACCGTGTGTATTTGACCAATAAAATTTGATTTTAACTCAACTCTGGACCTCAAAGCCAGTTCCATTGCATTTTTTCATGGTTCCCCTCTAATAAGGGACTGATTCAGACCTGGGACACCAGGTGTGTGCAATTAATTATCAGGTAGAACACAAAACCAGCAGGCTCCGGACCTTGTAGGGTCAGAGTTGAATAACCTTGGACTACACCATGGATACTGAAATCTGTTTTGGTATTGAGGAATGGGAATGGGCTGGAGACCTATCCAGTGCTTTAACCCATCAGCGGTCATGAAGGAAAGGGAGCAAGTTATACCTATTGGGACGAGATCATGCGGCATGTTTGAAGAGGACTGACTGGGGATATTATAAATGGCACTACAGAGATGACAGATGGCTGTAGGCAGAATATAGTAGTGCAGAGGAAGAGAGGGGGTGAAGGGACAGCAGGAGGGCAGGGAAGGGGGCCAGGTGCCTTGGGTAAACCCGGACATGTGGGGGGCATCCCCTGAGTCACAGGGACTTATACAGAGCCTCCTGCTCCTTTGAACGTCACACACGCACACACACATACAGACAGAGGGGTGTATACACACATGCACTCTCACACACACTCCGCCTTCTGTTCCCTATGAATGTCACACACATGACACACACAGGTGTGTGTGTGTGTGTGTGTGTGTGTGTGTGTGTGTGTGTGTGTGTGCGTGTACCTTCAGGCACAGGGGTGCTTAGTACACACTGATGATGCACACACGTTCACCGCACGCATGCACATACACACACAAACACCCTCAGACACACACACACGTACAGACACACACACAGACACCCACAGAAAAACAGCTTCATCAAAACATGTGGGGGATTTGGAGAGAGGAATAGTGTGACGGAAAGATTTACAGAGAAAGAGAGCGTAAGAGAGGGGAGGATGGTAATAGCAGAAGAGAGAGAAGAGAAGATGGTGCTTCAAGGTCCAATGCAGCCGTATTTATCTCAAAATACAATAATTTCTGTGTAACAATTAATTTCCTTTCTGTTTTCATTTAAAATAGACAAAAAAAAATAGCTGCGTAGCAAAGAGCATTTTTGTCTGGGAATGTTCAAGTGTGTGTGTGTGTGTGTGTGTGTGTGTGAGACAGTCTGTTTGCATAGGCTCCCTGTGGAGAGAGAGTTCCCCAGCTTCCTTCTGACTGAGCTAAAGGATGATATGAAAGTGTAGATGAATCAAATACCCCTCTTCCTATAGAACATTTAAACCTAAAGTTAGGAACATTCTCCAACCATCACACACTCTGGAGCAAGCAGTCAACCCACCACACACTCTGGAGTAAGCAGTCAACCCACCACACACTCTGGAGTAAGCAGTCAACCCACCACACACTCTGGAGCAAGCAGTCAACCCACCACACACTCTGGAGTAAGCAGTCAACCCACCACACACTCTGGAATAAGCAGTCAACCCACCACACACTCTGGAGTAAGCAGTCAACCCACCACACACTCTGGAGTAAGCAGTCAACCCACCACACACTCTGGAGTAAGCAGTCAACCCACCACACACTCTGGAGTAAGCAGTCAACCCACCACACACTCTGAAGCAAGCAGTCAACCCACCACACACTCTGAAGCAAGCAGTCAACCCACCACACACTCTGGAGTAAGCAGTCAACCCACCACACACTCTGGAGCAACCAGTCAACCCACCACACACTCTGGAGCAAGCAGTCAACCCACCACACACTCTGGAGCAAGCAGTCAACCCACCACACAATCTGGAGCAAGCAGTCAACCCACCACACACTCTGGAGCAAGCAGTCAACCCACCACACACTCTGGAGCAAGCAGTCAACCCACCACACACTCTGGAGCAAGCAGTCAACCCACCACACACTCTGGAGTAAGCAGTCAACCCACCACACACTCTGGAGCAAGCAGTCAACACACCACACACTCTGGAGCAAGCAGTCAACCCACCACACACTCTGGAGCAAGCAGTCAACCCACCACACACTCTGGAGTAAGCAGTCAACCCACCACACACTCTGGAGTAAGCAGTCAACCCACCACACACTCTGGAGTAAGCAGTCAACCCACCACACACTCTGGAGTAAGCAGTCAACCCACCACTCACTCTGAAGCAAGCAGTCAACCTACCACACACTCTGGAGCAAGCAGTCAACCAACCACACACTCTGGAGCAAGCAGTCAACCCACCACACACTCTGGAGCAAGCAGTCAACCCACCACACACTCTGGAGTAAGCAGTCAACCCACCACACACTCTGGAGCAAGCAGTCAACCCACCACACACTCTGGAGCAAGCAGTCAACTCACCACACACTCTGGAGTAAGCAGTCAACCCACCACACACTCTGGAGTAAGCAGTCAACCCACCACACACTCTGGAGCAAGCAGTCAACCCACCACACACTCTGGAGCAAGCAGTCAACCCACCACACACTCTGGAGCAAGCAGTCAACCCACCACACACTCTGAAGTAAGCAGTCAATCCACCACACACTCTGGAGCAAGCAGTCAACCCACCACACACTCTGGAGCAAGCAGTCAACCCACCACACACTCTGGAGTAAGCAGTCAACCCACCACACACTCTGGAGCAAGCAGTCAACCCACCACACACTCTGGAGTAAGCAGTCAACCCACCACACACTCTGGAGTAAGCAGTCAACCCACCACACACTCTGGAGTAAGCAGTCAACCCACCACACACTCTGGAGTAAGCAGTCAACCCACCACACATTCTGGAGTAAGCAGTCAACCCACCACACACTCTGGAGTAAGCAGTCAACCCACCACACACTCTGGAGTAAGCAGTCAACCCACCACACACTCTGGAGCAAGCAGTCAACTCACCACACACTCTGGAGCAAGCAGTCAACCCACCACACACTCTGGAGCAAGTAGTCAACCCACCACACACTCTGGAGCAAGCAGTCAACTCACCACACACTCTGGAGCAAGCAGTCAACCCACCACACACTCTGGAGCAAGCAGTCAACCCACCACACACTGGAGCAAGCAGTCAACCCACCACACATTAAACTCTAGCGGTTTAATTTATACGCTTTTAAATACACATTCCCCAACTCTCTCTCTCCCTTTTCTGTCACGCACGCACACGCACAACTACGGCAGCCACCCCTGATCCCTCGTACAGCCCTGTGTAGTGTCTAATAGGTCCCTCAGAGATCTATCTCCCTTGTCGTTAGGCATGACTCATTTCCCTTCTCCTTTTCCCTTCCCCAACTACCGCCAGTAGTTTTTTAATAATTAAAATCACTTAGCCAATTAGCTTTTGGAATATTTGGCATGTTTACTTTGCGAGAGTCTCCGCTTTGTGTTGCTTCTCTGAAGATCTCAGCTGTCCAACTCAACTCTTTCTCACTTTGCTAGGAAGAAACAAGCTTAATTTCAAATTGCACCCTATTACCTATTTAGTCCACTACTTTTGACCACAGGAAAAAGGGAGGCATCCACAATCCCATTCTACGGAGTGCCATTTCAGGATTTCCCTTGGCCAGGCCGTTGTGCACTTGCTGCGTTGTCATCATTACCCAGGGATAAAAATGAGCATGGTAGGTAGAGAAGGATATCACCCCAACAGAATTATCTCCTGCTGCATATTACTGTTAGCAAAACAAAATGGTACCACGAGTAAACAATGGTACCACGAGTAAACAATGTGAGTGAATGGATTGTTTACATTGTAATATTATTCTTCTATGCCATTAGCCTTCTGAGCTAAAGCCAGGTGACCAAGGTAACAGAGCCAAAGTCTAACCCATCGGGCGCGTGTTCATTAGGCACCATACGGAAGAAATGGACTGAAACAAGGAGGGACGACATGGAAATTGCTCATTTCGTATTCGATTGCAAGAAATTTTAAAACGTTTTCCATGGCCTGCCCTACGGAATACGATCCAGGAGTCACTCACTCTGAGTTCCCATCCACTGAGAGACATGACACAGGAGTCACGACCTGTTACCAATGAGGCTAATGCAATGCTAATGATTATTTGGGATGGGAAGAAGGAATGAACACCCCCCTCTTCCTGGACAGCTACTAATAACGTCAGTTTTACTCCGCCCAATGCACCTTGGGCGTGCAGGATTTTGTTCCAAACCTGCTATAAGACTCATGCTGCTCGTCAGGATCAAATCAGGTGTGTTAGAAGAGTATAACAGATCCAGAGCAAAAGCCCAGCTCTACAGGAGGAGGGATGGGCATCCTCGCTGTATCTCCAAGGCAGGGGGAGAGCGAGGAGGGGATTCACCAGTTCCTAAAACCTTTGGGAAGGAGATTGCAGTAAGTGTTGTTTTGTCACCTACCCTGCTGATCCTTAGTGCACTTCACAGGCTGTGAAGCCTCTGATCAGAAGCTGTGAACCTTGAATGGCTTTTTTGACAGTGGAGCTAGGTACTTTGGGCGTGCGCACACACACATGCCGGATGTACATGCGCACACACACCCACTTACCGTCAAACTCAGCAGGGCCTACTCCCACTATGATGATAGACATGGGCAGAGCGGCAGCCTGTGAGAAAGGGGATAACACACAAAGGTGATGTGTGAGGTACATGTGCCCCCCCCCACACACACACACGATAAGCACTCACATTGACCACAGCCTCCTTGGTCTGCACCATGTCTGAGATGACTCCGTCTGTGATCATCAACAGCACAAAGTACTGGGATCCATCAGTCACATCCTCAGCACACCTGCATAGAGCAACACACCACAGGATGAATCCTCAGCTTCTGTGGCTACTGTATGTGAGTAGGTGTAGGTGTGTGTGCTTGCGTGCGTGCGTATGTGTATGATGTGTGTGTGTGTGTGTGTGTGTGTGTGTGTGTGTAAGAGAGAGACTTTCTTCTGTCTTCTGGTTTTCTGTAGTTATAGCATTACACTATTTGAGTACCGTTACACTAAACTGAGCTCCATTGTCAGACATTATGTTGTCTAGACCTACACGTTCTTACATCACAATTAGACGTTCATCCAAGTTTCTCAAAAGTCAGATTTCAAAGTTGTTCTAAATGTCCAATTTCAAAGAGTTTAAGGTTAAGTTTAGGCATAAACTTCACATTTTTAAGGTTGGTTTTAAGTTTAGGCATTAAATCTGAATTCTTAAGGTAAGGGCATTAACTCTGAATGGTTAAGGTAAGGGTTAAGGTTTGGGATAGGCATAAAACAAAAATTCAGATTTTCTGTCTAAGTGACAGAAATGTTGTGTTGTCTAGACTGTTGATATAGAAGTGTTGTGTTTTGTCGAGAATTTTCACATACTGTAAAACTTCAAAATCTCAAATGTCCCTTTTAATAGCTGGGCATTAGCACAGATTTCAGCAAATAAACTTATATTTCAAATAAACGGCAGGTCTAAATAAATTGTAATCAGTGAACACCATAAAGAAGATAAAGAAGAGCAACATCATTATATGAGACAGCAGTCTGGTTTGACATGGTCAAACATTGAATACTGAAGTCTATGTTCTGTGATATCGATGCAACTACAATAATACAATGCGCAGTAGAGTATCACAGTATGATTCATAATACCCATAAAACCTAGCTGTCAAACAGGGAAATGGTTCCAATTGTTTTTGCACCATTCATTTTTCCTATAGGGGACTTTAGAAACACTTACAATAAGGGCTGTGTTTCATGTAAGCTACCCTGGCATGACTTTTGATAACCGTGTTAATATCTCTAGGACAAGGTGAATTTTATCAATATATTTGCCTGTATTTACCCCCTAAAATGAAATGCTAATTAGCTGCTAATGTGGAACTACAAATGCCCTGATGATCTGGATGAGATAAGAAGGTAAGAATCACCGGATTAACTAATGTTAGCTTAATGTAGTAATGAATAAATTGGCTACAATTCTTTACATTTACAATTGTGTTAACTGTCTTGTGCAAGTTTAAAATTGACACCATACCTGTTAGCAAAGGTGTCAGCTAGAAATTAGTTTGCAGGGATTTGTAGTTTTGCATGTCTACTTTGATGCTAAGTAGCATTTTTGACTCAGAGTGAATAGAGACGAATATATAAACAAAAGTCGCCTTGTCCGGGCCTCCCAAGTGGCACAGCGGTCTAAGGCACTGCATCGCAGTGTTGCAGTGTCACTACAACCTCTTGGCTCATCTCGCTCTAGCGACTCCTTGTGGTTGGCCCGGGCGCCTGCCGGGTTAAGCGCGCGGGTGTTAAGAAGTGCGGTTTGACCGGTCATGATCCGGAGGACCCATGACTCGACATTCGCCTCTACCGAGCACGTTGGTGAGTTGCAGCGATGAGACAAGATAGTAATCACGGAATTGGGGAGAAAAAGGGGGTAAAAATTACTAAAAAATAAATAAATAATAAGGCACCTTGTCCGAGAGACTTGCATGGTTATCAAATCAAAATCCCCTATGGAAAAAATAATTGATGGAAAAACGAATGGAACCATTACCTTGTTTGATCGCTAGATGTTATGGCTATTATTATACCTCCACCATGGGGCTCTATGAGTGGGAGAATGGTGCTGAAGCGCAAAATCAGCGGGTGCATGATCGCAAGCCTACCGTAGTATTTACAAGTCTGATCTGTGATGGATTTGTTATTATGTTTACACTGGTCACAATAAACAGTGTGGTTGTCTTTTCAACAATTGATTAAGCAAAAGCTGTGTGCATTAAGGAAACAGAGGCGTGGCTCAAATAGAAGGCTGTCTCTAATAAGCTCTGGTTATGTTCAGTGTGATTGAAGCAAATAAAGGCCCGGGATATTAATTTATGTTTTACAGTTGAAGTGTTGCGTTGTCCAGACATTGTTATAGAAGTGTTGCGTTGTCCAGACTGTTGTTATAGAAGTGTTGCGTTGTCCAGACATTGTTATAGAAGTGTTGCGTTGTCCAGACATTGTTATAGAAGTGTTGCGTTGTCCAGACATTGTTATAGAAGTGTTGTGTTGTCCAGACATTGTTATAGAAGTGTTGCGTTGTCCAGACATTGTTATAGAAGTGTTGCGTTGTCCAGACTGTTGTTATAGAAGTGTTGCATTGTCCAGACTGTTGTTATAGAAGTGTTGCGTTGTCCAGACATTGTTATTGAAGTGTTGCGTTGTCCAGACTGTTGTTATAGAAGTGTTGCGTTGTCCAGACTGTTGTTATAGAAGTGTTGCGTTGTCCAGACATTGTTATAGAAGTGTTGCGTTGTCCAGACATTGTTATAGAAGTGTTGCATTGTCCAGACATTGTTATAGAAGTGTTGCATTGTCCAGACATTGTTATAGAAGTGTTGCGTTGTCCAGACATTGTTATAGAAGTGTTGCATTGTCCAGACATTGTTATAGAAGTGTTGCGTTGTCCAGACATTGTTATAGAAGTGTTGCGTTGTCCAGACATTGTTATAGAAGTGTTGCGTTGTCCAGACTGTTGTTATAGAAGTGTTGCGTTGTCCAGACATTGTTATAGAAGTGTTGCGTTGTCCAGACATTGTTATAGAAGTGTTGCGTTGTCCAGACATTGTTATAGAAGTGTTGCGTTGTCCAGACATTGTTATAGAAGTGTTGCGTTGTCCAGACATTGTTATAGAAGTGTTGCGTTGTCCAGACATTGTTATAGAAGTGTTGCGTTGTCCAGACATTGTTATAGAAGTGTTGCGTTGTCCAGACATTGTTATAGAAGTGTTGCGTTGTCAAGACATTGTTATAGAAGTGTTGCGTTGTCCAGACATTGTTATAGAAGTGTTGTGTTGTCCAGACATTGTTATAGAAGTGTTGCGTTGTCCAGACATTGTTATAGAAGTGTTGCGTTGTCCAGACTGTTGTTATAGAAGTGTTGCGTTGTCCAGACATTGTTATAGAAGTGTTGCGTTGTCCAGACATTGTTATAGAAGTGTTGCGTTGTCCAGACTGTTGTTATAGAAGTGTTGCGTTGTCCAGACTGTTGTTATAGAAGTGTTGCGTTGTCCAGACATTGTTATAGAAGTGTTGCGTTGTCCAGACATTGTTATAGAAGTGTTGCGTTGTCCAGACATTGTTATAGAAGTGTTGCATTGTCCAGACATTGTTATAGAAGTGTTGCGTTGTCCAGACATTGTTATAGAAGTGTTGCGTTGTCCAGACATTGTTATAGAAGTGTTGCGTTGTCCAGACATTGTTATAGAAGTGTTGCGTTGTCCAGACATTGTTATAGAAGTGTTGCGTTGTCCAGACATTGTTATAGAAGTGTTGCGTTGTCCAGACTGTTGTTATAGAAGTGTTGCGTTGTCCAGACATTGTTATAGAAGTGTTGCGTTGTCCAGACATTGTTATAGAAGTGTTGCGTTGTCCAGACATTGTTATAGAAGTGTTGCGTTGTCCAGACATTGTTATAGAAGTGTTGCGTTGTCAAGACATTGTTATAGAAGTGTTGCGTTGTCCAGACATTGTTATAGAAGTGTTGCGTTGTCCAGACATTGTTATAGAAGTGTTGCGTTGTCCAGACATTGTTATAGAAGTGTTGCGTTGTCCAGACATTGTTATAGAAGTGTTGCGTTGTCCAGACTGTTGTTATAGAAGTGTTGCGTTGTCCAGACTGTTGTTATAGAAGTGTTGCGTTGTCCAGACATTGTTATAGAAGTGTTGCGTTGTCCAGACATTGTAATAAAAGTGTTGCGTTGTCCAGACATTGTTATAGAAGTGTTGCGTTGTCCAGACATTGTTATAGAAGTGTTGCGTTGTCCAGACATTGTTATAAAAGTGTTGTGTTGTCCAGACATTGTTATAGAAGTGTTGCGTTGTCCAGACATTGTTATAGAAGTGTTGCGTTGTCCAGACATTGTTATAGAAGTGTTGCGTTGTCCAGACATTGTTATAGAAGTGTTGCGTTGTCCAGACTGTTGTTATAGAAGTGTTGCGTTGTCCAGACTGTTGTTATAGAAGTGTTGCGTTGTCCAGACATTGTTATAGAAGTGTTGCGTTGTCCAGACATTGTTATAAAAGTGTTGCGTTGTCCAGACATTGTTATAGAAGTGTTGCGTTGTCCAGACATTGTTATAGAAGTGTTGCGTTGTCCAGACATTGTTATAGAAGTGTTGCGTTGTCAAGACATTGTTATAGAAGTGTTGCGTTGTCCAGACATTGTTATAGAAGTGTTGCGTTGTCCAGACATTGTTATAGAAGTGTTGCGTTGTCCAGACATTGTTATAGAAGTGTTGCGTTGTCCAGACATTGTTATAGAAGTGTTGCGTTGTCCAGACTGTTGTTATAGAAGTGTTGCGTTGTCCAGACTGTTGTTATAGAAGTGTTGCGTTGTCCAGACATTGTTATAGAAGTGTTGCGTTGTCCAGACATTGTTATAAAAGTGTTGCGTTGTCCAGACATTGTTATAGAAGTGTTGCGTTGTCCAGACTGTTGTTATAGAAGTGTTGCGTTGTCCAGACTGTTGTTATAGAAGTGTTGCATTGTCCAGACTGTTGTTATAGAAGTGTTGCGTTGTCCAGACTGTTGTTATAGAAGTGTTGCGTTGTCCAGACTGTTGTTATAGAAGTGTTGCGTTGTCCAGACTGTTGTTATAGAAGTGTTGCGTTGTCCAGACTGTTGTTATAGAAGTGTTGCGTTGTCCAGACTGTTGTTATAGAAGTGTTGCGTTGTCCAGACTGTTGTTATAGAAGTGTTGCATTGTCCAGACTGTTGTTATAGAAGTGTTGCGTTGTCCAGACTGTTGTTATAGAAGTGTTGCATTGTCCAGACATTGTTATAGAAGTGTTGCGTTGTCCAGACATTGTTATAGAAGTGTTGTGTTGTCCAGACTGTTGTTATAGAAGTGTTGCGTTGTCCAGACATTGTTATAGAAGTGTTGCGTTGTCCAGACATTGTTATAGAAGTGTTGCGTTGTCCAGACTGTTGTTATAGAAGTGTTGCGTTGTCCAGACTGTTGTTATAGAAGTGTTGCATTGTCCAGACTGTTGTTATAGAAGTGTTGCATTGTCCAGACTGTTGTTATAGAAGTGTTGCGTTGTCCAGACTGTTGTTATAGAAGTGTTGCATTGTCCAGACTGTTGTTATAGAAGTGTTGCATTGTCCAGACTGTTGTTATAGAAGTGTTGCGTTGTCCAGACTGTTGTTATAGAAGTGTTGCGTTGTCCAGACTGTTGTTATAGAAGTGTTGCGTTGTCCAGACTGTTCACATAAACATGTCAGTTTTTGTTGAGTGTTTTTGTGTAGGTGAATGTCAGGCAGGTAATAGTAAGAGTCAGTGGGGTGGACAAAGACCCACTGGCTGCCTGTCTGATTGGACGAAGACCCCCTGGCTTACTGTCTGATTGACTCACTCTCACCATCTGGCCGGAGGGGCATAGGAAAAGAGTGCAGAGTAAATGGAGTTGAGTACTATCACATCCTCTCTACCTCTGTGTCTACTTCTCTCACACTAATGTGTGAAAATCTCTCTCCCTCTCCAGTAACCAGTGGATAGGAGAGGTGGGTGGTGTTGGAGAACCAAAATAATTCCCTGCAGCACTTGTTTTCAACTTCACTTGAGGTGGAATGTGGTAGTAATCACATTAGTCTCTGCTGCTGTGCTGGAATGTGGTAGTGTGGTAGTGATTAGTATAGCGTAGTAGTGATTACTATAATGTGGTAGTTATTACTATAGTGTGGTAGTGATTACTATAATGTGGTAGTGATTACTATAGTGTGGTAGTGATTACTATAGCGTGGTAGTGATTACTATAATGTGGTAGTGATTACTATAGTGTGGTAGTGATTACTATAATGTGGTAGTGATTACTATAATGTGGTAGTGATTACTATACAGTGGTAGTTATTACTATACAGTGGTAGTTATTATTATACTGTGGTAGGTATTACTATACTGTGGAAGGTATTACTATAATGTGGTAGTTATTACTATAATGTGGTAGTTATTACTATAATGTGGTACTCATTACTATAATGTGGTAGTTATTACTAATCTGTGGTAGTTATTACTAATTTGGGGTAGTTATTAGTATAATGTGGTAGTTTATAGGAAAAGGTGGTAGTTATTACTATAATGTGGTAGTTATTACTATAATGTGGTAGTTATTACTATAATGTGGTAGTTGTTACTATACAGTGGTAGTTATTACTATAATGTGGTAGTTGTTACTATACAGTGGTAGTTATTACTATAATGTGGTTGTGATTACTATAGTGTGGTAGTGATTACTATAATGTGGCAGTTATTACTATACAGTGGTAGTTATTACTATACTGTGGTAGGTATTACTATACTGTGGAAGGTATTACTATAATGTGGTAGTTATTACTATACTGTGGTAGTCATTACTATAATGTGATAGTTATTACTAATCTGTGGTAGTTATTACTAATCTGGGGTAATTAATACTATAATGTGCTAGTTATTGTTATAGTGTGCTAGTTATTATACTGTCGTAGTTATTACTATAATGTGGTAGTTATTACTATAATGTGGTAGTTATTACTATAATGTGGTAGTTATTGCTGTAATGTGGTAGTTATTGCCATAATGTGGTAGTTATTGTCATAATGTGGTAGTTATTGCCATAATGTGGTAGTTATTACTAATCTGTGGTAGTTATTACTATAATGTGGTAGTTATTACTATAATGTGGTAGTTATTACTAATCTGTGGTAGTTATTACTAATCTGTAGTAGTTATTACTAATCTGGGGTAGTTATTACTATAATGTGGTAGTTATTACTATAATGTGGTAGTTATTACTATAATGTGGCAGTTTTTACTATAATGTGGTAGTTATTACTATGATGTGGTAGTTATTACTATAATGTGGTAGTTATTACTATAATGTGGTAGTTATTACTATAATGTGGCAGTTTTTACTATAGTGTGGTAGTTATTACTATAATGTGGTAGTTATTACTATAATGTGGTAGTTATTACTATAGTGTGGTAGTTATTACTAACCAGTGGTAGTTATTACTATACAGGGGTAGTTATTACTATAATGTGGTAGTTATTACTATAATGTGGAAGTCATTACTATAATGTGGTAGTCATTACTATAATGTGGTAGTCATTACTATAATGTGGTAGTTATTACTAATCTGTGGTAGTTATTACTAATCTGTGGTAGTAATTACTAATCTGGGGTAATTAATACTATAATGTGCTAGTTATTATTATAGTGTGCTAGTTGTTATACTGTCGTAGTCATTACTATAGTGTGGTAGTTATTACTATGGTGTGGTAGTTATTACTATAGTGTGGTAGTTATTACTATAATGTGGTATTTATTGCTATAATGTGGTAGTTATTGCCATAATGTGGTAGTTATTACTAATCTGCGGTAGTTATTACAAATCTGTGGTAGTTATTACTATAATGTGGTAGTTTATAGGAAAAGGTGTTAGTTATTACTATAATGTGGTAGTTATTACTATAATGTGGTAGTTATTACTATAATGTGGTAGTTATTACTATAATGTGGTAGTTATTACTATAATGTGGTAGTTATTACTATAGTGTGGTAGTTTTTACTATAATGTGGTAGTTATTACTATGGTGTGGTAGTTATTACTATATTGTGGTAGTTATTACTATAGTGTGGTACTTTATAGTATAAGGTGGTAGTTATTATTAACCAGTGGTAGTTATTACTATAGTGTGGTAGTTATTACTATAGTGTGGTAGTTATTACTATAGTGTGGTAGTTATTACTATAGTGTGGTAGTTATTACTATGATGTGGTAGTTATAACTATAGTGTGGTAGTCATTACTAACCAGTGGTAGTTATTACTATACAGTGGTAGTTATTACTATACAGTGGTAGTTATTACTATACTGTGGTAGTTATTACTATACTGTGGTAGTTATTACTATACAGTGGTAGTTATTACTATACTGTGGTAATTATTACTATAATGTGGTAGTTATTACTATAATGTGGTAGTTATTACTATGGTGTGGTAGTTATTACTATGGTGTGGTAGTTATTACTATAATATGGTAGTTATTACTATAATGTGGTAGTTATTACTGTAATGTGGTAGTTATTACTATAATGTGGTAGTTATTACTATAATGTGGTAGTTTATAGTATAAGGTGGTAGTTATTATTAACCAGTGGTAGTTATTACTATAATGTTGCAGTTTTTACTATAGTGTGGTAGTTATTAATATAGTGTGGTAGTTATTACTATAGTGTGGTAGTTATTACTATAATGTGGTAGTTATTACTATAGTGTGGTAGTTATTACTAACCAGTGGTAGTTATTACTATACAGTGGTAGTTATTACTATAATATGGTAGTTATTACTATAGTGTGGTAGTTATTACTATAATGTGGTAGTTATTACTGTAGTGTGCTAGTTATTATACTGTCGTAGTTATTACTATAGTGTGGTAGTTATTACTATAATGTGGTAGTTATTATTATGGTGTGATAGTTATTACTATAATGTGGTAGTTATTACTGTAATGTGGTAGTTATTACTATAATGTGGTAGTTATTGCAATAATGTGGTAGTTATTGCCATACTGTGGTAGTTATTACTATAATGTGGTAGTTATTACTATAGTGTGGTAGTTATTACTAACCAGTGGTAGTTATTACTATACAGTGGTAGTTATTACTATACTGTGGTAGTTATTACTATACTGTGGTAGTTATTACTATAATGTGGTAGTCATTACTATAATGTGGTAGTCATTACTATAATGTGGTAGTTATTACTAATCTGTGGTAGTTATTACTAATCTGTGGTATTTATTACTAATCTGTGGTAATTAATACTATAATGTGCTAGTTATTATTATAGTGTGCTAGTTATTATACTGTCGTAGTTATTACTATAGTGTGGTAGTTATTACTATAATGTGGTAGTTATTATTATGGTGTGGTAGTTATTACTATAATGTGGTAGTTATTACTATAATGTGGTAGTTATTACTGTAATGTGGTAGTTATTACTATAATGTGGTAGTTATTGCAATAATGTGGTAGTTATTGCCATACTGTGGTAGTTATTACTATACTGTGGTAGTTATTACTATACTGTGGTAGTTATTACTATACTGTGGAAGGTATTACTATAATGTGGTAGTTATTACTATAATGTGGTAGTCATTACTATAATGTGGTAGTTATTACTAATCCGTGGTAGTTATTACTAATCTGTGGTAGTTATTACTAATCTGTGGTAATTAATATTATAATGTGCTAGTTATTATTATAGTGTGCTAGTTATTATACTGTCGTAGTTATTACTATAGTGTGGTAGTTATTACTATAATGCGGTAGTTATTACTATGGTGTGGTAGTTATTACTATAATGTGGTAGTTATTACTATAATGTGGTAGTTATTACTATAATGTGGTAGTTATTACTGTAATGTGGTAGTTATTACTATAATGTGGTAGTTATTACTGTAATGTGGTAGTTATTACTGTAATGTGGTAGTTATTGCAATAATGTGGTAGTTATTACTATAATGTGGTAGTTATTACTATAATGTGGTAGTTATTACTATGGTGTGGTAGTTATTACTATAATGTGGTAGTTATTACTATAATGTGGTAGTTATTACTATAATGTGGTAGTTATTACTGTAATGTGGTAGTTATTACTATAATGTGGTAGTTATTGCAATAATGTGGTAGTTATTGCCATAATGTGGTAGTTATTACTAATCTGAGGTAGTTATTACTAATCTGTGGTAGTTATTACTAATCTGTGGTAGTTATTACTCATCTGTGGTAGTTATTACTAATCTGCGGTAGTTATTACTAATCTGCGGTAGTTATTACTAATCTGCGGTAGTTATTACTAATCTGCGGTAGTTATTACTATAATGTGGTAGTTTATAGGAAAAGGTGGTAGTTATTACTATAATGTGTTAGTTATTACTATAATGTGGTAGTTATTACTATAATGCGGTAGTTATTACTAATCTGCGGTAGTTATTACTAATCTGCGGTAGTTATTACTAATCTGCGGTAGTTATTACTATAATGTGGTAGTTTATAGGAAAAGGTGGTAGTTATTACTATAATGTGGTAGTTATTACTATAATGTGGTAGTTTATAGGAAAAGGTGGTAGTTATTACTATAATGTGGTAGTTATTACTATAATGTGGTAGTTAATACTATAATGTGGTAGTTAATACTATAATGTGGTAGTTATTACTATAGTGTGGTAGTTATTACTATAGTGTGGTAGTTATTACTATAATGTGGTAGTTATTATTATAATGTGGTAGTTATTACTATATTGTGTTAGTTTATAGTATAAGGTGGTAGTTACTACTAACCAGTGGTAGTTATTACTATACTGTGGTAGTTTATAGGAAAAGGTGGTAGTTATTACTATAATGTGGTAGTTTATAGGAAAAGGTGGTAGTTAATACTATAATGTGGTAATTATTACTATAATGTGGTAGTTAATACTATAGTGTGGTAGTGATTACTATAATGTGGTAGTTATTACTATAATGTGGTAGTTATTACTATAATGTGGTAGTTATTACTATAATGTGGTAGTTATTACTATAATGTGGCAGTTTTTACTATAGTGTGGCAGTTTTTACTATAATGTGGTAGTTATTACTATAATGTGGTAGTTATTACTATAATGTGGTAGTTATTACTATAATGTGGTAGTTATTACTATAATGTGGTAGTTATTACTATAGTGTGGCAGTTTTTACTAGTGTGGCAGTTTTTACTATAGTGTGGTAGTTATTACTATAATGTGGTAGTTATTACTATAATGTGGTAGTTATTACTATATTGTTTGTTTTTACTATATTGGCAAGCTTCAATGCCATACAACTCTCCTTCCGTGGCCTCCAATTGCTCTTAAATACAAGTAAAACTAAATGCATGCTCTTCAACCGATCGCTACCTGCACCTACCCGCCTGTCCAACATCACTACTCTGGACGGCTCTGACTTAGAATACGTGGACAACTACAAATACTTAGGTGTCTGGTTAGACTGTAAACTCTCCTTCCAGACCCATATCAAACATCTCCAATCCAAAGTTAAATCTAGAATTGGCTTCCTATTTCGCAACAAAGCATCCTTCACTCATGCTGCCAAACATACCCTTGTAAAACTGACCATCCTACCAATCCTCGACTTTGGCGATGTCATTTACAAAATAGCCTCCAATAACCTACTCAACAAATTGGATGCAGTCTATCACAGTGCAATCCGTTTTGTCACCAAAGCCCCATATACTACCCACCATTGCGACCTGTACGCTCTCGTTGGCTGGCCCTCGCTTCATACTCGTCGCCAAACCCACTGGCTCCATGTCATCTACAAGACCCTGCTAGGTAAAGTCCCCCCTTATCTCAGCTCGCTGGTCACCATAGCATCTCCCACCTGTAGCACATGCTCCAGCAGGTATATCTCTCTAGTCACCCCCAAAACCAATTCTTTCTTTGGCCGCCTCTCTTTCCAGTTCTCTGCTGCCAATGACTGGAACGAACTACAAAAATCTCTGAAACTGGAAACACTTATCTCCCTCACTAGCTTTAAGCACCAACTGTCAGAGCAGCTCACAGATTACTGCACCTGTACATAGCCCACCTATAATTTAGCCCAAACAACTACCTCTTTCCCAACTGTATTTAATTTATTTATTTATTTTGCTCCTTTGCACCCCATTATTTTTATTTCTACTTTGCACATTCTTCCATTGCAAAACTACCATTCCAGTGTTTTACTTGCTATATTGTATTTACCTTGCCACCATGGCCTTTTTTGCCTTTACCTCCCTTCTCACCTCATTTGCTCACATTGTATATAGACTTGTTTATACTGTATTATTGACTGTATGTTTGTTTTACTCCATGTGTAACTCTGTGTCGTTGTATCTGTCGAACTGCTTTGCTTTATCTTGGCCAGGTCGCAATTGTAAATGAGAACTTGTTCTCAACTTGCCTACCTGGTTAAATAAAGGTAAATAAATAAATTGTGGTAGTTATTACTATAATGTGGTAGTTTATAGTATAAGGTGGTAGTTATTACTAATCTGTGGTAGTTATTACTATAATGTGCTAGTTATTATTATAGTGTGCTAGTTATTATACTGTCGTAGTTATTACTATAGTGTGGTAGTTATTACTATAATGTGGTAGTTATTGCTATAATGTGGTAGTTATTACTAATCTGTGGTAGTTATTACTAATCTGTGGTAGTTATTACTAATCTGCGGTAGTTATTACTATAATGTGGTAGTTTATAGGAAAAGGTGGTAGTTATTACTATAATGTGGTAGTTTATAGGAAAAGGTGGTAGTTATTACTATAATGTGGTAGTTATTACTATAATGTGATAGTTAATATTATAATGTGGTAGTTATTACTATAATGTGGTAGTTATTACTATAGTGTGATAGTTATTACTATAATGTGGTAGTTATTACTATAATGTGGTAGTTATTACTAACCAGTGGTAGTTATTACTATAGCGTGGTAGTTATTATACTGTGGTAGTTATTACTATAGCGTGGTAGTTATTATACTGTGGTAGTTATTACTATAATGTGGTAGTTATTACTATAATGTGGTAGTTATTACTAACCAGTGGTAGTTATTACTATAACGTGGCAGTTTTTACTATAGTGTGGTAGTTATTACTATAATGTGGTAGTTTATAGTATAAGGTGATAGTTATTACTATAGCATGGTAGTTATTACTATAATGTGGTAGTTTATAGGAAAAGGTGGTAGTTTTTACTATAATGTGGTAGTTTTTACTATAATGTGGTAGTTATTACTATAATGTTGCAGTTTTTACTATAGTGTGGTAGTTATTACTAATCTGTGGTAGTTATTACTAATCTGTGGTAGTTATTACTAATCTGTGGTAGTTATTACTAATCTGTGGTAGTTATTACTATAGTGTGGTAGTTTTTACTATAATGTGGTAGTTATTACTATAATGTGGTAGTTTATAGGAAAAGGTGGTAGTTTTTACTATAATGTGGTAGTTTTTACTATAATGTGGTAGTTATTACTATAATGTTGCAGTTTTTACTATAGTGTGGTAGTTATTACTAATCTGTGGTAGTTATTACTAATCTGTGGTAGTTATTACTAATCTGTGGTAGTTATTACTAATCTGTGGTAGTTATTACTAATCTGTGGTAGTTATTACTAATCTGTGGTAGTTATTACAAATCTGCGGTAGTTATTACTATAATGTGGTAGTTTATAGGAAAAGGTGGTAGTTATTACTATAATGTGGTAGTTTATAGGAAAAGGTGGTAGTTATTACTATAATGTGGTAGTTATTACTATAATGTGATAGTTAATATTATAATGTGGTAGTTATTACTATAATGTGGTAGTTATTACTATAGTGTGGTAGTTATTACTATAATGTGGTAGTTATTACTATAATGTGGTAGTTATTACTAACCAGTGGTAGTTATTACTATAATGTGGCAGTTTTTACTATAGTGTGGTAATTATTACTATAGCGTGGTAGTTATTACTATAATGTGGTAGTTATTACTATAATGTGGTAGTTATTACTATAATGTGGTAGTTATTACTAACCAGTGGTAGTTATTACTATAACGTGGCAGTTTTTACTATAGTGTGGTAGTTATTACTATAGCGTGGTAGTTATTAATAATCTGTGGTAGTTATTACTATAATGTGGTAGTTATTACTATAGTGTGTTAGTTATTAATAATCTGTGGTAGTTATTACTATAATATGGCAGTTTTTACTATAGTGTGGTAGTTAATACTATAATGTGGTATTTATTGCTGTTATGTGGTAGTTATTACTATAATGTGGTAGTTATTACTATAATGTGGTAGTTATTACTATAATGTGGTAGTTATTACTATAATGTGGTAGTTATTACTATAATGTGGTAGTTATTACTAATCTGTGATAGTTATTACTAATCTGTGGTAGTTATTACTAATCTGTGGTAGTTATTACTAATCTGTGGTAGTTATTATTATAGTATCTGGTGCTATGCTGGGTTATAGGAGGTGAAGGAGCCTAGGAGTGGATTGATTCACCCCCACACCTCACATATTGACAAATCCACATGACTGGATGGCCTCAGCTTTACCGCCCACCTTCCTCCTCATCATCACCATCTCTGTCCCACAAGCACCCACAGTCGCACGAGCCGACTGTTTCAGAGCCGGAACAAGGGAAGAGAAGGAGGAGAGGAGGATGACGAAGCATAACAAATGGAATGGAGGGAAAATCTGAGAAAGATTGAGAGAGAGAAAGGGAGGTGGAGAGGAGGGTGAGAGAACGAGTGGGAAAGGAGAAGATGAAAGCTAAAGGTAAAACAGGAGAGATAATAGCAGACAACAGAAAAAGGTATGAAGAGAAAGAAAGAGAGAAAGTAAACATTTGCAAGAAAAAGGAAAGAGAGAGACACAAAAGAGAGATGAAAAAGATAATATTATTCCTCTCATTCTCTCGTGGTGGTGCTTATCATCAGCTGCATCATCATCATCATCGTCATGGTAATATAGCACCTCATTGAATGAGAGCTCATTAAGTCCTTGAGGCCACAGTCGAGCCACAGCATCCCACTCTATGTAGTTATGCAACCGAGCTGCCACATTCACTGGAAAGGATATTGCCATACTTATATATCATGAGACAGCTAAAAATAAAGAGAAGGTATATTTCATGAAATACATTAAAAAAGATTGCCTCATAAAATATTTGATTAAGTTTGGGAAAGAGTGTAGTCTTACGTCCTAGCTGGGAGACTACCAATAACACAAGATTGTCTATTATTCATATTTGAGGCTCTACTCATTTCTATGGAAAGTATGCCGGGACACAATATAACACCTCTGTGGACCGCCTTAGAATAAGGTAAGGAGATGGATAACATTAAAACACATTCAGACAAAAGGACATATACTATTGCTTTCTAGTTCTACAACAACGAAACGATATAATGAATTATATTTCAATGAACTAAAACGACCCTCTCTAGTACTACAGTGTCCTATACATTCAGACAACATTTAGCGACACGACTCCTGACAAGCTGCAATGGTCCCAAGGCCCAATCCTATCCCAGATCATTAAGAATGCATGAGCACACCGAGAGAAGGGGAGAGCAGTTAAGCTAGGCTGTCAGTCAGAGAGAGGCGAGAGGCGAGAGAGAGAAAGAGAGAGAGAGACAGAGAGATACAGAGAGATACAGAGAGAGAGAGAGAGAGAGAGAGAGAGAGAGATACAGAGAGATACAGAGAGATACAGAGAGATACAGAGAGATACAGAGACAGAGAGAGAGAGAGAGAGAGACAGAGAGAGAGAGAGACAGAGAGAGAGACAGAGAGAGAGAGAGAGACAGAGAGAGAGACAGAGAGAGAGACAGAGAGAGAGACAGAGAGATACAGAGACAGAGCGCTCAGGGGAGAACTTGTCAAATTAACTCTTGGGGCCTAGGGCAACGTCAGGGTGGAGAATTGCAGGGGAGAGGAGTGTGTGTGTGGTTTTGTGTGTGTGTTTTGTGGGGGGAGGATGAGGGAGTGTGTGTGTGTTTTGTGGGGGGAGGGTGGGGGGAGAGTGAGGGAGTGTGTGTGTGTTTTGTGGGGGGAGGGTGAGGGAGTGTGTGTGTGTTTTGTGGGGGGAGGGTGAGGGAGTGTGTGTGTGTTTTGTGGGGGGGGGGGTGAGGGAGTGTGTGTGTGTGTGTTTTGAGGGGGGAGGGGGAGGTAGTTTGTGTGTGTTTTGTGGGGGGAGGGTGAGGGAGTGTGTGTGTTTGCATAATGTACAGTGCATTCGGGAAGTATTCAGACTCCTTCACTTTTTTCAAATTTTGTTATGTTATTCTAAAATTGATAAATGTTTTATTTTTCACCTTTCTAACAAGTCAGTTCATCAAATTTGTGCTCTGCTAAAGCTGCCCAGGTCAACTGTAAGTGCTGTTATTGTGAAGTGGAAACGTCTAGGAGCAACAACACAATCTCACAGAATGGCACCACCGAGTGCTGAAGCATGTAATGCGTAAAAGTAATCTGTTCTCCAATTCCAAACTGACTCTGGAAGCAATGTCAGCACAAGAACTGTTCGTCTGGAGCTTCATGGAATGGGTTTCCATGGCCGAGCAGCTGCACACAAGCCTACAATCACTTTGAGCAGTGCCAAGCGTCGGCTGGGATGGTATAAAGCTCGCCGACATTGGACTCTGGAAACTTGTTTTCTTGAGGGATGAATAACGCTTCACCATCTGGCAGTCCGATGGACGAATCTGGGTTTTGCAGAATGCATAGTGCCAACTGTTAAGTTTGGTGGAGGAGGAATAATGGTCTGCGGCTGTTTTTCATGTTTCGGACCAGGCCCCTTAGTTCTTAACGCTACAGAATACAATGATATTCTAGATGGTTCTGTGCTTCTAATTTTGTGGCAACAGTTAAGGGAAGGCCCTTTCCTGTTTCAGCATGACCCCCATGCACAAAGCAAAGTCCATAAAGAAAAGGTTTGTAGATATCGGTGTGGAAGAACTTGACTGCCCTGCACAGAGCCCTGACCTCAACCCCATCTAACACCTTTGGGATGAATTGGAACGCTGACTGCAAGCCAGGCCTAATCGCCCACGTCAGTGCCCAACCTCACTAAGGCTCTTGTGGCTGAATAGAAGCAAGTCCCTGCAGAAATTTAATTTTTTACATGTTTTATTTCATCTTTATTTAACCAGGTTGGCCAGTTGAGAACAAGTTCTCATTTACAACTGCGACCTGGTCAAGATAAAGCAAAGCAATGCGACAAAAACAACACAGAGTTACAGTCAATAACACAATAGAAAAATCTGTATACAGTGTGTGCAAATGAAGTAAGGTGGTAATGCAATAAATAGGCCAATAGTGGCGAGGTAATTACAATTCAGCAATTTACACTGTGCTATGTGCTGATGAGGATGTGCAAGTAGAAATACTGCTGTCATGACGTTGGCCTGGGGGTAGGTTTATGACAGTCAAATACCTCTCCCCCCCTTTATCCTCTCTCTACCCTACTGATGTTACATTTGCAAACCCCTTGGTTAACATAGAGATTCTGGGAACATCAGAAGGTGAGGGGAAATTAACTATATTCTGGTAATCCGACCAATTTAACATATGCAGTGGTACTTAATGAATATGATGTCAGTTCGGTTGTCATCTGAGACATTCTCATCAATGATAAGATGACATAAACTCTACAGTGTAAAGTCTACACATCAGAGTTATCGGATTCACATGGAATTGTTGTTCAATTTAAATGTTTGAATATGAAATTATTCGTGATGGGATGAAATGTGATTTTAGTTTCTACAATGTGAGAATTGGGTTTTCATGAGTGAATTAGGCCCGACTCAGTGGCCCGCCCGCCCACGTGAAGAGACATAAGTTGTAAACTATGAAACACACCCCTTTTCTCCCTCTACTATATAAGCGCTTGACGAAAATGTAACCTCCTGTTCCGAGGATGTGAGGACGACAGTCCGATGTCAGAATGGTTCAGATAATAACTACAGAACGAAGCCAATATCAGTATGAATATTATTCACTACAGAAGTGATACCTCCTAGCCGTTGAGTTAGCAACAGCAGCTGCAAACGAGGGTTATGAAGGAACAGACAGAGTATCCCGTCTATCACACAACGATGTTACTACAACATATCCAATTGACAACCAGAGACATTCTTCAAAGGACAAAGGACTCGGTTTGGCAACACGGCCTTCCATCTACCACCAACCTACCGAAGCGCAGCTCAGAGTAAATATTTATTGCATTTTCCTTTTCCAAATGGGTGGTCATTTAGAATGCATACGATACTGTATTTACGATAGCACAGCTTCTTCCTTTGTCCCTCAGTCTTCCCGTTCTTTCACTCAAACCCAGCCCTTTTCTTTTGTGTAACCAGCCGTCATATCTGTTCCGCCCGCTAGGGAAGTTTTCCTTCATGACGTAAATTGTAATCAAGGTATAATTCATTCTTTGTAGATGTAATTCTGTGTGATTAGTTAGGTATTTAGTAAATAAATAATTAAACCCAATTTTGTATTGCTGATTCAACTTGTTAGCCAGGGTTCGTGAAGATAACCAAGAATTTACAACTTTCAGATGAGACTGAATTAAGGTGACGATTAATATTGACTGCTATTGATTTAAAATATTAATAGGTCTTTAGGAGTTTATTCGGAAGATAACAGCTCTATAAATATTATTTTGTGGTGCCCGACTCTCTAGTTAATTACATTTACATGATTAGCTCAATCAGGTAATATTAATTACGTAGAAAATATTTTACAGAATAGCATGTCATATCACTTAATTCGGAATAGGCAAAGACATGACACTGGTGTGCAAAAGAGCAGAAAAACAAAAACAAATATGGGGATGAGGTATGTAGTTGGTTGGATGGGCTATTTACACATAGGCTGTGTACAGCTGCAGCAATCTATAAGCTGCTCTGACAGCTGACGCTTAAAGTTAGTGAGGGAGATATAAGTCTCCAACTTCAGTGATTTTCGCAATTCGTTCCAGTCATTGGCAGCAGAGAACTGGAAGGAAAGGCGGCCAAAGCAGGTGTTGGCTTTGGGGATGACCAGTGAAATATACCTGCTGGAGCGCGTGCTATGGGTGGGTGCTGCTATGGTGACCAGTGAGCTGAGATAAGGTGGAGCTTTACATAGCAAAGATTTATAGATCACCTGGAGCCAGTGGGTCTGGCGACGAATATGTAGCGAGGGCCAGCCGACGAGAGCATACAGGTCGAAGTGGTGGATAGTATATGGTGCTTTGGTGAGAAAACGGATGTCACTGTGATAGACTGCATCCAATTTGCTGAGTAGAGTGTTGAAGAATATTTTGTAAATGACATCACCGAAGTCAAAGATCGGTAGGATAGTCTGTTTTACGAGGGTATGTTAGGCAGCATGAGTGAATAAGGCTTTGTTGCGAAATAGGAAGCTGATTCTATATTTAACTTTGGATTGGAGATGCTTAATGTGAGTCTGGAAGGAGAGTTTACGGTTTAGCCAGACACCTAGGTATTTATAGTTGTCCACATATTCTAAGTCAGAACCATCCAGAGTAGTGATGCTAGTTGGGCGGTTGGGTGCGGGCAGCGATCGGTTGAAGAGCATGCATTTAGTTTTACTAGCAATTAAGAGCAGTTGGAGGCCTGAAGGAGTTGGCCTGAAGCGTTGAAGCTCAGTTGGAGGTTTGTTAACACAGTGTCCAAAGAAGGGCCAGATGTATACAGAATGGTGTCATCTGCGTAGAGGTGGATCAGAGAATGCAAGAGCGACATCATTGATATATACAGAGAAAAGAGTCGACCCGAGAATTGAACCCTGTGGCACCCCCATAGAGACTGCCAGAGGTCCGGACAACAGGCCCTCGGATTTGACACACTGAACTCTGTCTGAGAAGTAGTTAGTAAACCAGGCGAGGCAGTCATTAGAGAAACCAAGGCTGTTTAGTCTGCCGATAAGAACACAGTGTTTGACAGAGTCAAAAGCTCCAACGTTCCAACATCTAGTGGAAAGCCTTCCCAGAAGAGTGACGGTTGTTAGAGCAGCAACGGGTGGACCAGCTCCATATTAATGCCACTGATTTTGGAATGAGATTTTTGACGAACAGGTGTCCACATACTTGTGGTCATGTACTGTATCTGTGTGTATGTGACTCTTGTATTGTGTCAAGCAAGTCAAAGCACGTATATACAGGTATCCACCCTAATAAGGAAACACTTTAGTAAATGAAGGATACAAAGTATATTGAAAGAGTGTGGTTCCTGAGTTAATTAAGAAATGAAGATTCCATCATGCTTAGGGCCATGTATAAAAATGCCCAGTTGCCCATTATTTTGGCTACCATGGCAATATGAAGAGATCTCAGTGACTTCGAAAGAGTGGTTTCAAAGGAGCATAGGGGGTTTAAAGTGTGTGTGTGTGTGTGTGTCTGTACTCTTTCTGTATGTGTGTGTGTGTGTGTGTGTGTGTGTGTGTGTGTGTGTGTGTGTGTGTGTGTGTGTGTGTGTGTGTGTGTGTGTATGTGTGTGTGTGTGTGTGTATGTGTATGTGTGTGTGTGTGTGTTTGCGTGCATGTATACATGTGTACATGCATGTGTGTGTCATGGCTGTGTGAGTTTGTGTGTGTTCGTGTGTGTGTGTTCATTTCCTGTCATTCTCTCACCGTGCCACCTGGTTGATGACAGGAGCGAAGTTGGTGGGTCCGTAGAGCTGAACGGTGCGGAGACTCTGGAAGTACGCCTCCAACACTCCCTCGATCCCCACGCAGTTAGGGTTCTCACTGTTGGAGTTCTGTAGGAACCATGGACATTATTTAAGCTGGCCCCTCTACACCAGTTGTTTGAACATGAAATCCCCTTTTTCCTTCGAAACCATGAACAAGAAAAATATTGATGAGGGCTATACATTGAAACATATGATGAGGGCTATACATTGAAACATATGATGAGGGCTATACATTGAAACATATGATGAGGGCTATACATTGAAACATTTGATGAGGGCTATACATTGAAACATTTGATGAGGGCTATACATCGAAACATATGATGAGGGCTATACATTGAAACATATGATGAGGGCTATACATTGAAACATTTGATGAGGGCTATACATTGAAACATATGATGAGGGCTATACATTGAAACATATGATGAGGGCTATACATTGCAACATTTGAGACTTTTGATAATAATAAAGAAGTCTTTATGAAGTCAACGTCCATTGTGACGACGTATGCTTCTGAATGCACGTTCATTCCATAATGATGTTATGTATGAAATAGTGTCTGTGTTCTTTTGCCTCATGTCAGGACTGATCGGTAATGGGAGAACTCATGTCAGTAGGCATAACACAGGACTGATCGGTAATGGGAGAACTCATCTCAGTAGGCATAACACAGGACTGATCGGTAATGGGAGAACTCATCTCAGTAGGCATAACACAGGACTGATCGGTAATGGGAGAACTCATGTCAGGACTGATCGGTAATGGGAGAACTCATCTCAGTAGGCATAACACAGGACTGATCGGTAATGGGAGAACTCATGTCAGTAGGCATAACACAGGACTGATCGGTAATGGGAGAACTCATGTCAGTAGGCATAACACAGGACTGATCGGTAATGGGAGAACTCATGTCAGTAGGCATAACACAGGACTGATCGGTAATGGGAGAACTCATGTCAGTAGGCATAACACAGGGCTGATCGGTAATGGGAGAACTCATGTCAGTAGGCATAACACAGGACTGATCGGTAATGGGAGAACTCATCTCAGTAGGCATAACACAGGACTGATCGGTAATGGGAGAACTCATGTCAGTAGGTATAACACAGGACTGATCGGTAATGGGAGAACTCATGTCAGTAGGCATAACACAGGGCTGATCGGTAATGGGAGAACTCATGTCAGTAGGTATAACACAGGACTGATCGGTAATGGAAGAATTTAAGTTGGCTGAATATTTTCTTTAGACAATGTGAAAAAGACAAAATGGGTAAATCAATCAAGACATAAGAACAAAAATAATCCAGCAAACAATATGTCTGTTCCCAAAAATGAATTTATCGTCACATAATAATACAAAGTTAAATAGCCAAAAGTCCTTCAGCCAACATAAAAGACAGTCTGCTTTAAGCCCTGTCCAGCCAGGATAAAAGAGTGTTCTACAGCCTATATCCTTCATTAAAGTTCATCTGACAAAAACGAGACAACAGCCATCTGATCTGAAGAAATAAACCCGCTAAAAGAAGTGAAAATGAATGCCTGCCGAAGACACACTTTTTGTTGTCCGCAACTGTAGCTGGTAAAACAGGTTGCATAACCAGCCACGAGGGACACTGGCACATTGTTGTGACTATTATGGGACAGACTCCATGGGACAGAAAGTATAGTAATAGTATAGTTATGATTCTACATTTTACAGATGTCCAGCTCGAACTTAGTTTATTCAGACCCCTTCGCCTTTTCCACATTTTATACATTACAACCTTATTCTAAAATTGACTAAATAAAAACAATGAATGTTGTTACATGACTTTTATTGACCTTATGGGACAGACTCCATGGGACAGATAGTATTGTAGTAGTATAGCTAGGATTCTACATTTTACAGACGTCCAGCTCAAACTTCGTTTTTTTGCACAATGAGAATTGGGTGAGACAAATGACTTGTATCACACATCTGCATCAACCATTACTGCAGCAACCATTGCTTGTACAGGCTTCATAACATTGTCATAACACTTCATTACCCTCTAAACCAGACATACCGCAACATACACAAGTGCTGAACTAAACGTTATAAGCCTGTCATCAAGATCAAAGGGCAAAGTACTTTGAAAACATTGCTACCTATCGAGGGCAATTTAAAAGGACAAGAAAAATAAGTCATTTATTGTCCATTTTCCTTACAGTCCACTGTATTATTTTGCTTCAACCTTTGTATAATTTCCTTCACGTCAAGGAGATTTCTTTAAGGTGAATTCCTCCAGCTTTGGGAAGAAAATAAAAATAGCTGAAAATAAGGCTGCTTTTGTTTTTTTTACTCTTCTTTGTTCAACAATTCCTCCGCTTTTACTTTTTCCTCTGTCCAGGGAGATAATAGACGTCTAGAATCTGAGGAGAAGTCGTTTTTTTGTGCTTAGTGTTTACTCTTTGTTGTTCTTTCTTCATCGTTTCAGGATGCTAAGCTAAGCGCTACGTCCTCCAAAGTCTATTCCAGTCTCCGTGTCTGTCTGGTCCCTCGTTTGGTTCCTACTTTTCTGCTACAAACAGATGGATTTTTTTTCTTCTTTCCGAGCCACTTTCTGACTCACAATGTTTTCTTCCTCTACCCTTGTTCAAACACTTCACAGAACTACTTGAGGCCGACGCTAGCGCATGGGCTTACACAACGGTGCTGCAATTTGTATTTTGTGTTGACATATTTAAAGGCTTTCGTGTTCTTCGTGACATTATTACCCCATGTAAAGGTAATGTGTTCACGGTGTAATTCTTGTGGGCTGTACGGATGGATAGAGTCAATGTTAGACTTCACAGAAAATCCCAAGAAACTAAGGAAACTCAGTACTGAATCAAGCCTTTTGCCTTCTGACGATGTATGTTAATTATACAATGATGTTATGTAGTATAGAAGTATGATTGCCTCATGTCAGTAGGCATAACACAGGTAGGTATTTCACAGGGAACTGTATTTTCATTGCTAAGAAATGTAATAGATTTGGCTTGGAGCTTCAGTCAGCCTTGGATACAAATTGATATAGAGGATGTACAGAAAGACGGCCTTCACTACTCAAAAATAGGCTATTCAAAGTCTCGCATCTGAGCCCGACAGATGGATACATACAGAGCATTCGGAAAGTATTCAGACCTCATGACTTTTCCCACATTTTGTTACATTACAGTTTTTTTCCATCTACACACCATTTTTACATGTTTTATTTAACTAGGCAAGTCAGTTAAGAACAAATTCTTATTTACAATGACGGTCTGCCAGAAGGAAAAAGGCCTCCTGCGGGGACAAGGGCTGGGATTAAAAATACAAATACATTTAAAATATAGGACAAAACACCAGAGAGACAACACTACATAAAGTGAGACCTTTTTGCTGAAATATCACATTTACATAAGTATTCAGAGCTTTTACTCAGTATTGTTAAAGCACCTATGTTAGCGATTACATCCTCGACTCTTCTTGGGTATGACACTACAAGCTTGGCACACCTGTATTTGGGAAGTTTCTCCCATTCTTTTCTGCAGATCCTCTCAAGCTCTGTCAGGTTGGATGGGGAGGAGTCGCTGCACAGTTATTTTCAGGTCTCTCCAGAGATGTTCGATCTGGGTTCAAGTCCGGGCTCCGGCTGGGTCACTCAAGGCCATTCAGAGACTTGTCCCGAAGCCACTCCTGCGTTGTCTTGGCTGTGTGCTTAGGGTCACTGTCCTGTTGGAAGGTGAACCTTTGCCCCCAGTCTGAGGTCTTGAGTGATCTGGAGCAGCAAGCGGGCTGTCATGTGCCTTTGACTGAGGAGTGGATTCCGTCTGGCCACTCTACCATAGAGGCCTGATTGGTGGATGGTTGCAGAGATGGTTATCCTTCTGGAAGGTTCTCCCATCTCCACAGAGGAACTCTGGAGCTCTGTCAGAGTGACCATCAGGTTCTTGGTCACCTCCCTGACCAAGGCCCTTCTCTCTCGATTGCTCAGTTTGGCCGGGTGGCCAGCTCTAGGAAGAGTCTTGGTGGTTAAAAACCTCTTCCATTTAAAAATGATGGAGGCCACTGTGTTCTTGGGGATCTTCAATGCTGCAGACATTTTTTGGTACCCTTTCTCATAATTGTGCCTCGACACAATCCTGTCTTGGAGTTCTACGGACAATTCCTTCAACTTCATGGCATAGTTTTTGCTCTGACATGCACTGTCAAGTGTGGGACTTTATATAGACAGGTGTGTGCCTTTCCAAATCATCTCCAATCAATTAAATTTACCACAAGTGGACTCCAATCAAGTTGTAGAAACATCTCAAGGATGATCAGTGGAAACAGGATGCACCTGAGCTCAATTTCGAGGTCTCATAGCAAAGGGTCTGAATACTTATGAAAATATGTTTTTTAATTTGAATACATTTGCAAAAATGTCTAAAAACCTGTATGGGGTATTGTAGGTAGATTGATGAGAATTGTTTTTATTTAATCAATTTTATAAGATATGGCTGTAATGTAACAAAATGAGGAAGAGGGGTCTGAATAGTTTCCGAATGCACTGTATACTGTTCACTATTTTAGTTTCTGGCTCTTGTTTGATATGAACTCTTACCCGTAAATGGAAGGGAAGTAAAGAAAACAATGTGGAATGCAACATCACATAATAGTGAATAGTGGAAAAGCGTGAGAGCAAAAAAACATATTACCAGACGGACGTTGATGTCAAAAAATATTGATATAGTTCCAAGAACTCTTCTGTGGATCAGTAAGACTGTAGGGAGAACTACCAGCACCTCTTTGCAATAAATGGAACAGTTCCTGATCATTCCCCACTCTGGTAGAGAAGTAGTACCATTCTCTCTAGCCCTCCCTCTTTCTCTCACCAGTGGGAAGACATGGGAGATCTTGCCGTCCGGTGGCAGCTTGGCTCCGAAGCCGTAGGCGGGGAACATCTTGTCACTGTCGTAGTCCTGGATGATCTCCCCCACAGCCTTCAGGGCCATAGCGTAGGCATTCATCTGGTAGGGACTCATGTAGTGCAGAGAGGTGGGCTGGGATGGGTTACCTGGAACACAGCAACAGAGCATACATTATTTATTTATTTCAACCCATTTTCAAATAGCAGCTGGTTAGCTAATTAGAGAAAGGTTAGCCATTTGTTGGCAAAAATACATGTCCAAGACAAGAAAGCTTACCAGCAGCCAGCAGCACTGGTACTCATGGGGGCTGTGTGTCACGCCCTGACCTTAGATATCTCTGTTTTCTATATATTTTGGTTAGGTCAGGGTGTGACTAGGGTGGGTACTCTAGGTTTTTGTATGTCTAGGGTTTTTGTTTGTCTAGGGGTTTTGTATGTCTATGTTTAGTTGCCTGTCAGCACTAGTTTGTATAGCTTCACGTTTCGTTTGGTTGTTTTTTGTTCATTCATTAAAAAGAGAATGTACACATACCACGCTGCGCCTTGGTCCGATCCTTATGACGAGCGTGACACTATGTCAGATACTCGAGGGAGTGTAATTAGCTCAATATTAGGAGTTGAGAAATAATAATTAATAGAAGGAATAATTATTAGAAAGAAAATATTCTCCTCATTTATATTGTAGATACTGTATGTAATTCAAAATTGGTTTATTGTGTTGTTCCTAGCGATATTCATGAATATACCATGCAGTATACCATGTTAAATAACCCTGCTTTTGATGACAGGTTAGCATAATATTATTTCATAAGGACTTTAGGGAAACGTCCTTCAGTAGCCTAAAAGAGATTAATAAACAACAAACTGTATCAGTAATTTGGCTACACTTACCATTAGACGCTGTGAAATCGATGGCCACTGTGAAGTTGAGTTGCGTCCTGGTGAGACAATGATTAATTATGATGAATAACAAACTTTACCAGGCAAAAACATAATAAAGTCTAGAAAGGATATTGTTTGTTTAAACAACGCAAAACAATTTCAGACATGCACGCTAGACTGAGCAAGCCATCAACATCAGCCTCTAACGTTAATGGAACATCACTAACATTGGCCTCTAATGTTTATGTTATTATGTTATGTTATGTTATGTTATCTCTATAAGTTATTAAGAGTGGACTCTAACATTAATACAAAGTTATTGAGAGTGGGCTCTAACATTAATACAAAGTTATTGAGAGTGGGCTCTAACATTAATACAAAGTTATTAAGAGTGGGCTCTAACATTAATGCAAAGTTATTGAGAGTGGGCTCTAACATTAATGCAAAGTTACTAAGAGTGGCCTCTAACGTTAATGCAAAGTTATTAAGAGTGGGCTCTAACATTAATACAAAGTTATTGAGAGTGGGCTCTAACATTAATACAAAGTTATTAAGAGTGTCCTCTAACATTAATACAAAGTTATTGAGAGTGGGCTCTAACATTAATACAAAGTTATTAAGAGAGGGCTCACCCTCCCCGGATGAAGTCCACAAACGTGTATTCTGACTCCACTTTGAAGGACAGCAGTGTCACCTTCAGAGGATAGAGAGAATGGAGAGATAGGGAGGGAGGGAGGGAGGGAGGGAGGGAGGGAGGGGAGAAACAGGGTGATAGAGAGGGAGAGAAAGAGGGGGGGGGAATAGATGGCAAAGCAAAACCTTTACTGTATATGACATATCACATTGGCAATGAATCCTATCTATAAAACACCGACAGGTGGAGATGGGAAATCTCAAACGATACTCACTGTCCCTGAATTGACGTATTTCTTCTTCTTGCCTTTCTTTTTATGGTTTAGAACCTGAACAAAAACGTGTAGGGAAGGGAAAATTATATATTAGGGCGGCAGGGTAGCCTAGTGGTTAGAGCGTTGGACTAGTAAGAGGAAGGTTGCAAGTTCAAACCCCCGAGCTGACAAGGTACAAATCTGTCGTTCTGCCCCCTGAACACCCACTAAGAGTGGCCTCTAACATTAATGCAGGCCGTCATTGAAAATAAGAATTTGTTCTTAACTGACTTGCCTAGTTAAATAAAAAAATAAAACAGATTGATACAGATGTCTTAGAAAAGAGGACTGTTTGATTTCACCATATCGTTCAGAGTACGTACTGTAGGTATGGAAAGAAATTGGACCGAATCTAAAATTTTATATTATGGAAGACAGATGAAAAATAACTATTTTTATAGCGGGGATATTTGAGTGTAGTCGTAACATCACAAAAATGCTTCACTGCTCATCTCATTATTAAAGATACAATATGACAAACAGTTGTAATATAGGAAGCTGAGGATGTGTCCTTAAAGCTGCAATGTGTCATTTTTTGGGCGACCCAACCAAATTCACATAGAAATGTGAGTTATAGATGTGAGTTATTGGGGTGGCAGGTAGCCTAGTGGTTAGAGCGTTGGACTAGTAACCGAAAGGTTGCAAGATCGAATCCCTGAGCTGACAAGGTAAAAATCTGTAGTTATGCCCCTGAACAAGGCAGTTAACCCACTGTACCTATACCATTATTGAAAATAAGAATTTGTTCTTAACTGACTTGCCTAGTTAAATAAAAAAAAGAATGCTTTCTCTATGGAAGCAGTAAAGGTGCACTATTTCTATGCTTCCCATTCTTCGTTTTTGCGTCTTTTACTTTTGGTTTTACGCACAAGCTGAAAATATAATATTTTTGGTTATGGAAAATATATTAGATGGTACAATGACTCTCTAAAATATACCTGCTTGTTTTGTCACAAACTGAAATTAGGCAAACTATTCACATGTTTTGCAACCAGGAAATGGTGGAGCAATTTCTGCATAAACAGTACAGTCAGTTGAAAATGTCCTACATAGAGAGACATAATATAAACCTTTTAATAAATGCTCACCCCTATGAGCAAAATACATTTTTATTTGTATATATATTTTTTGAAAGTCATGCGTCCTCCGATACACAATCCAACCAAGCCGCACCCCAACCCAACCAAGCCGCGCGCATCCAACCCGGAAGCCAGCCACACCAATGTGTCGGAGGCTACACCGTGCACCTGGCAACCTTGGTTAGCGAGCACTGCGCCCAGCCCGCCACAGGAGTCGCTGGTGCGCGATGAGACAAGGATTTCCCTCCCTAACCCGGGCGACGCTAGGCCAATTGTGCGTCGCCCCACGGACCTCCCGGTCGCGGCCGGTTACGACAGAGCCTGGGCGCGAACCCAGAGTCTCTGGTGGCACAGCTGGCTCACCACTGCGCCACCCGGGAGGTCAAAATACTTTTTTTTTTTAAATGTATTTTTCAGTTGAAAATATTTTTCAACATCTTGTGCTCACTAGGATACATGCTTAAGTGTTGCAGGCTGTAAGTGTTCCCTGTTCTTTTCTCTTTTTTTACCTCATAGACGTTGAACTGGCTCTGGCCTCTGGAGAATTCTCTGTAGCTGGTGGTGAACTCGCCAATGAAGTCATGACTGTGGGAATAGTTGCGAGAGTAACACCTGCAGCATCTGAAAGAGTACCATACTGAAGGAAACACCAACCCCGGCCCCTCATCTTCATCTAAATAGCATCACCTAAAGCCAAATAGGACATGCCTGCTTTCAATCGACATGTCCTATTTAGAGAGGAAGCCCCATCAGTAGCCACCATCAGTGAAGAAGGAAGGGAAAGAGGACAGAGAGATGGAGGGAGGGAGGCAGTCTACACTCCCATTCCCTTAATAAAAAAAGGGGACAGAGATGGAGGAAGGAGGTCAACACTCATATTCCACTCATAAAGAAGAGGACAGAGAGGAAGGGAGAGAGGGAGTGAAGGAGATATGGAGGGAGGGAAGAGGTCAACACTCATATTCCACTCATAAAGAAGAGGACAGAGAGGAAGGGAGAGAGGGAAGGAGATATGGATGGAGGAAGGAGGTCAACACTCATATTCCACTCATAAAGAAGAGGACAGAGAGGAAGGGAGAGAGGGAAGGAGATATGGAGGGAGGGAGGAGGTCAACACTCATATTCCCTTTCATAAAGAAGGGGACAGAGAGATGGAGTGAGGGGGAGAGAGGGAGAGATGGAGGGAGATGAAGAGAGATGGATGGAGATGAAGGTAGGGAAAGATGGAGGGAGGTCAACACTCACATTTCCCCCATAAAGAAGGAACAGAGAAATGGAGGGAGAGGGATGGAGGGAGGGAGAGGAAGAGAGAGATGAAGGGAGGGAGAGAGGAAGAGAGAGATGAAGGGAGGGAGAGAGGAAAAGAGATATGGAGGGAGGAGGTCAACACTCATATTCCCCCCATAAAGACGGGGACAGAGATGGAGGGAGGGAGAGAGAGTGATATGTACACTCTCCATTCTGATATCACATCTGACTTGTTAAAGTTCCAGTCAGTGATTTGTGGTTGTGTGTGCTAACCCTAAACCGGAACCTTATGAGATAGAGTCCCCCATTTTGAGATTCCCCTCCAGAGAAAGGACGAGGGATGACATTTGAGGGAGATTTGGAGCGTCTGATGGTAAATGAACTGGATGAAGGATGAAACGAGAGGAGGTGGAAGAGAGAATAGGGAGAGAGAGAGATGGAGGGAGGGAGAGAGAGAATAGAGCGAGAGAGAGAGAGAGAGTGAGAGTAGAGAGAAAGAGAGAGACAGAGAGAAAATTACCTTCCATTTCGGTCCCAATCATACACATCCACCTTGACCGTCCTGGAGAGAGGGAAGATAAGAGAGAAAGATGAGAATCAGAGAGGTGTGTGTGTGCGTGTGTGTCTATGTGTGTTCCAAGTCAGTGATATATGAGGCATACAGTAGTTCACCCACCAACTACGAAGAATTGTTGAAACATTATTCTCAAATGGTCACACAGATGCATTTTCACTCACCTTAAAGGATTTTACCCAGTCAAACGTATGATGTAAATAGACAACAATATACTATGTTTAATTTGTGTGAATCACAATTCACAAGTATATCAAAGCTGTATCCACTAGCAATACATTCCAAAGTAATAGTGTGTGTTTGTGTGCGGATGTGTTTGTGTGTGTTTGATAACCCGAGATAAACTAAACATCGTGGAACCTCCATGTTGGTCCCAATAACACCAGTGCTGGCCTCTGAGACAATATGGCCGACTGCTGGCATTATTCTGACCACCACAGAGCATTATGGGTACTGTAGTACATCATGCTACAGCAACATTCCAAAATCATCAGTATTGAGGGCAGACAGGACTTAGTCCCACAGTCTTGCCAATGGCTCAGCTAGCAAGGTGCTGGCAACATCAGAGTTTGATTCTGGCATGGATCATACTGGAGAATATACTGCTGTAGCCTATTCTCATTTTTACATTGCTTGTGTCCTTTACCAGCGCTTTGAGATTCTCTCTGTAATGGAAAGCACAATGAAATAAATACATCTTTATAATTTATTAGGTTGCTTTGGATGAAAGCTTCTGCTGAAATTCCCCAAAATAGCTAATGTGGTCATCTCTTTGCCTTGGGGGCTAAGTGACTTTTGACCTATGCTGTTGGCTGTCTGTGTGTCACTCACCTATCATAGTCTCCGTTACAGAGTGCTCGTACAGGGATGGTGAAGGGCTGCCAAACAGGGTTCAGAGTATTCTTTATTACCTCTGTCTTATGGCAGATGGTGAACCTACAGTACACAGCAAACACAAGGAGCTCTGACTACAGATACTGTACAGGGATGGAAAGGTATTAACCACAAATACCAAAGAATATGGTGAACCAACAGAAATAGAATGACTTATAAGGGTACAGTCGAATGGCCGTGGTCTGAGGGGCTTTCCCCCCGCTTCTAGTAATTATATTTGTATGGACCCGAATTCCTGATGCCAGTGATGGCCAGTGATGAGCGTCTCGCTCATTTTAACATCTATGAAGTGGGTACAGAGCACACACAAAGCATAGCGCTATCAACCACAAACACCAAGGAAATGAAAGCGTTGTTGTCTCCAAAATCAACATTTTGACAGATGTGATACATAACAGACGATGTGGGAAGTTAACTCATCCTGATACACACGCATGCCCACCACACAGACATAAACACACACACTCACGTTCCGTCTTCATTGCTGCGGTAGAAGACCAGGAAGGGATCTGACTTGCCGAAGAAGTCTTTTTTGTCCAGCTTGTTGGCACACAACTGCATAGTGGCAATGTCCTGAAAGAAAAGACAAGTCTCAGACAAGTCTAAACATTAAACCAAGGTGGTGGTATTAATCAGAAAAGTATTCAGACCCCTTGACTTTTTCCACATTGTTACGTTACTGCCTTATTCTAAAAATGGATTACATGTTTTACCCTCCTCAATCTACACACAATACCCCATAATGACAAAGTAAAAACGGGTTTCTAGATTTGTTTGCAAATAAAAATATATATATAAATAGTGAAATATAAAAATGTACATAAGTATTCAGACCCTTTACTCAGTACTTTGTTGAAGAACCGTTATCAGCGATTACGGCCTCGAGTCTTCTTGGGTATGACGCTTCAAGCGTTTCTCCCATTTTTTCTGCAGATCATCTAAAGCTCTGTCAGGTTGGAAGAGGAGCGTCGCTGCACAGCTATTTTCTGGTCTCTCCAGAGATGTTAGATCGGGTTCAAGTCTGGGCTGTGGTTGGGCCACTCAAGGACATTCAGAGACTTGTCCCAAAGCCACTCCTGCGTTGTCTTGGCTGTGTGCTTAGGGTCACTGTCCTGTTGGAAGGTGAACATACGCCCCAGTTTGATATCCTGAGCACTCTGGAACAGGTTTCATCAAGGATCTCTCTGTACTTTGCTCCATTTATATTTCTCTCGATCCTGACTAGTCTCCCAGTCCCTGCCGCTGAAAAACATCTCCACAGCATGATGCTGCCACCACCATGCTTCACTGTAGGGATGGGGCCAGGTTTCCTCTAGACGTGACGCTTGGCATTCAGGCCAAAGAGTTAAATCTTGGTTTCATCAGACTAGAGAAACTTGTTTCTCATGGTCTGAGTCCTTTAGGTGACTTTTGGCAAACTCTAAGCGGGCTGTCATGTGCCTTTAACTGAGGAGTGGATTCCATCTGGCTACCATAAAGGCCTGATTGGTGGAGTGCTGCAAAGAAGGTTCTCCCATCTCCACAGAAGAACTCTGGTGCTCTGTCACCCCCCTGACCAAGGCCCTTCTCCCTCGATTGCTCAGTTTGGCCGGGTGGCCAGCTCTAGGAAGAGTCTTGGTGGTTCCAAACTTCTTCCAGTTAAGAATGATGGAGGCCACTGTGTTCTTGTGGACCTTCAATGCTGCAGAAATGTTTTGGTACCCTTCCCCAGATCTGTGCCTCGACACAATCCTGTCTCTGATGTGTACTGTTAACTGAAGGGAACTCAATATAGACAGGTGTGTGCCTTTCCAAATCATATCTAATCAATTGAATTTACCACAGGTGGACTCCAATCAAGTTGTAGAAACATCTCAAGGATGATCAATGGAAACAGGAAACAACCTGAGCTCAATTTGAGTCTCATAGCAAAGGGTCTGAATATTTATAAGGTTTTTCTGTTTTTAATTTTAATACATTTCCCAAAATTTCCAAAAACCTATTTTAACATATTCAAATATAAAATTGTTGCTTTTCAACTATTTTTACAACCAATTGTTTATGAAGGATAAAGGTTGATTCTTGTTTGGAAATGGTTTAGGGGTTGACAGGTTGGATTCAGCAACAAATCAACGCACTTTCTATCACCATACTATAGCCCTTGTCTGCAGTCAAATCACCAAATCGCCCTTTAGTGGCCTCAAGGGTGGAATATTATTAATATTTTTCTTAATTTGATAATAATAAATATTATTTAAAAAACCTGCAGAAAATCCGCTGTTTCTATGTCAAACGTTTTTGTTATATTTCAGTCTTCTGTGATGTATATAAAGCGTAATCTTGGGATACAACCTAAAATTGAATACATTTCAACTCTATATCTGACATGGTATGGTGTCTTCTGTTTTTGAGCCCATTAGTAACCATGTAATAAGATAAAGAGTACCAATAAACGTAATGGTAAAAGTCACTGAAAGTTTTAAGCTAAAGCTGCATTAAGTAACCTTTTGGGCGACCTGACCAAAGCATGTAGAAATGTTATAGATCTGTCATTCTCATTGAAAGCAAGTCTAAGTAGCGGAAGATATGTTCCGTGTGTGCTATTTCTATGCTTTTCACGCTTAAGTTTTGTTTTTGCATCTTTTACTTTCAGTTTTGTACACCGGTGTTCAATTAAGCTGAAAATAATATAGTTTGGATTATTGAAAAGACATTGCACAGTGGTTTATACGGTACAATAAATTCTCTACACATTGCTTGTTTTGTCACTAACTGAAATTAGGCAAACTATTAGAATTTTAGCAATCAGGAAATGTCAGAGCGATTTCTGCATATTGCACCTCTAACAAGTATGCTGTTAACATCCATATTCATCATATTTCACAGGGAAACCTCTGAGAAAGCCAAAACAAAAGACTCTACCGAGGTGGAGCAGCTCAACCATATAAATAGAATAGAATAGATAGACCATCACAGAACATTGACTTGAATGGGTATTACCGTTTTAGTAACTACATTTTTATGAGCCTGACATCCTGTGGAAATCACATCTTTCGAGATCTGGGCGAGGTAGCAGAGTAAACACAACATTTAATCTAGCACGCAGCATGCCCCTTCCTTTCTTTGTCTGTAATGAACGATACACTTTACTATATTCTCTATGTTTGATGATACAGAACTTAACTATGCATTCACAAGTTTTCAGAGCCCTATCCCGATACCCCCAATAGAGATGGAATGAGAATAATACTTCATCTCAATGGGTATTCCTCTGTTTTCTCCTCATTCATTAGACAAATCATTCCCAGGAAGTCAAACTGTGTGTGTGTGTGTGTGTGTGTGTGTGTGTGTGTGTGTGTGTGTGTGTGTGTGTGTGTGTGTGTGTGTGTGTGTGTGTGTGTGTGTGTGTGTGTGTGTGTGTGTGTGTGAAAGAGAGACATAATAACGGAACATAACCTGTCTCTAATTATTCACCCACCAAGAAAAAGAGGAAAACATTTGAGATAGAGAGATAAATCATTCATAAATGAGTGGAATCGTCAATGTCGTTGTTCACTGTCTGGATGTATATTTACTCCAATATTGTTGTCTGCATTACCTGACAGAATGATAATCTTTCACTGCTTGTGCCCCAAATGGCACCCTATTCCTGACATAGTGGGGCCCAAAGGGTTCTGGTCACAAGAAGTTTGCCATGTAGTTAATAGGATCCTTTTGGGACATTACCACAATTTTATATTCTGTCATGATGCTGAAGGCATCTAGCCTAAAGTACAGATATGACCTAGTAGAGGTATGATCTAGCCTAAAGTACAGATATGACCTAGTAGAGATATGTTCTAGCCTAAAGTACAGATATGACCTAGTAGAGATATGATCTAGCCTAAAGTACAGATATGACCTAGTAGAGAATGATCTAGCCTAAAGTACAGATATGACCTAGTAGAGATATGACCTAGCCTAAAGTACAGATATGACCTAGTAGAGATATGACCTAGCCTAAAGTACAGATATGACCTAGTAGAGATATGACCTAGTAGAGATATGACCTAGTAGAGATATGACCTAGTAAAGATATGAACTAGTAGAGATATGATCTAGTAGAGATATGACCCAGCAGAGATATGATCTAGTAGAGATATGATCTAGTACAGATATGTCTTAGTATAGATATGATCTAGTAGAGATATGATCTAGTACAGATATGTCTTTGTATAGATATGATCTAGTAGAGATATGACCCAGTAGAGATATGACCTAGTAGAGATATGATCTAGTACAGATATGTCTTTGTATAGATATGATCTAGTAGAGATATGATCTAGTAGAGATATGACCCAGTAGAGATACGACCCAGTAGAGATATGATCTAGTAGAGATATGACCCAGTAGAGATATGACCCAGTAGAGATATGACCTAGTATAGATATGATCTAGTAGAGATATGATCTAGTACAGATGTCTTTGTATAGATATGATCTAGTAGAGATATGACCCAGTAGAGATATGATCTAGTAGAGATATGACCCAGTAGAGATATGATCTAGTAGAGATATGATCTAGTAGAGATATGACCTAGTAGAGATATGATCTAGTACAGATATGTCTTTGCATAGATATGATCTAGTAGAGATATGATCTAGTAGAGATATGACCTAGCCTAAAGTACAGATATGATATCGTAGAGATATGACGAGTACAGATATGAGCAAGTATAGATATGATCTAGTATCGATAGATATGACCTAGCAGAGATAGGGTCTAACCTAAAGTAGAGATATGACCTAGTCTAAAGTAGAGATATGACTTAGTCTAAAGTAGAGATATGACCTAGTAGAAATATTACCTAGTCTAAAGTAGAGATATGACCTAGCCTAAAATAGAGTTGTGACCTAGGCTAAAGTAAAGATACAGTATGGCCTAGACTAAAGTAGAAATATGACCTAGTAGAGATATCACCTAGTCTAAAGTAGAGATATGACTTAGTCTAAAGTAGAGATATGACCTAGTAGATATATCACCTAGTCTAGAGGAGAGATATGACCTAGCCTAAAATAGAGTTGTGACCTAGGCTAAAGTAAAGATACAGTATGGCCTAGACTAAAGTAGAAATATGACCTAGTAGAGATATGACTGTGTTCCCTTTTTATGTTTTTATTATTTCCGTCTCAAATCAAATTAAGGAAAAATCTCCCCCGTGGCAACATTTCCCACATCCCCATGAAGACTATTTTAAATTTAGGGATTAGGTTTAGGGTTAGAATTAGGGTAAAGGGTTAGGATTAAGAGTTAAGAGTCAAGTTTAGGTTTAGATTAGGTATTAGGGTTAGTGTTAGGTTCAGGGCTTAGTGGAAATAGGAATGGAAATCAATTTTATGTTCCCACGAGGATAGAAGAACAAACAGTTTTGAAAAAAGTACCCAACTGTCAAACTTGAATAAAAGCTAAGAAACCTTTGTAGGAAATGGCTAGTAAAAGTGAAAGTCACCCAGTAAAATACTACTTTAAAAAAAAGTAAAAGTCTAAAAGTATTTGGTCTGAAATATACTTAAGTATCAAAAGTAAAAGTACAATTATAAATCGTTTCATATTCCTTACATTAAGCAAATCAGAAGGCACCATTTTCATGTTATTTTAATGTACGGATAGCCAGTGGCACACCAACACTCAGACATTATTTATAAACAAAGCATTTGTGTTTAGTGAGTCAGCCAGATCAGAGGCAGTAGGAATGACCAGGGATGTTCTCTTGATAAGTGAGTGAATTGGACCATTTTCCTGTCCTGCTAAGCAGTCAAAATGTAACGATTTATTTTGGGTGTCAAGGAAAATGTATGGAGTAAAAAGTACATTATTTTCTATAGGAATGTAGTGAAGTAAAAATAAAAGTATCAAAAATAGAAATAGTAAAGTAAAATACAGATACCCTAAAAAACTACTTAAGTAGTACTTTAAAGTATTTTTACTTAAGTACTTCTCAAGTACTTTACACCACTGAGAACAAAATGTGTGTGTGTATGTGATAACCAGAGATAAACTAAACGACGTGTGTTTTACTGACCCTGCAGTTACTCAGTTCCTCAGCGGTGAATATGATGTTCCCACACTTCTTCCCTGGGATCCCACTGGAGAGAGAGACAGTTCAGGGAGAGGAAAGAAAGAAATACAAAAAAATTACACGTACTGGTTTCGGGTCCTGTGTGGGTGATTTGTGTACATAATTAGCTATTGCAATGCATGTGGAATGGATCTATTAGTGTGCCTCTCTGTACGCAATCATGTGTACATGGTATGGAAGGTAGAGACCTTGATTGAAATAGATATGGACACACACCATAGCTCACCTCATGCTAACAGTTGTGGTCTAAATGGTCAATCCTGATACCTTTACTACCGCACCTTCAGACTCCAAATCAACAGGTCAGAAAACAGCCCATCACTCCACATTAGCACACCACATAATAAACCCAGTGGAAGAGGACAGACCTCAGATCAGATTTTGGGATGACTAAATTATCTTTCATATAAACAGACCAGGGCAGTCCAGGGAGATTCTTCTCCTCCTTCACACATGTTCTGCATCCCCAATGGCACCTTATTCCCTATATAGTACACTACTTTTTACCAGAGCCCATAAATAGGGAATAGGGTGCAATATGGGACGCAATCATAGAAAATAGATGAGGGGTTACCATTCAATCCAAGCAGACCAATTATTTTTAGGGCCTATCGGAGTTTCTATCAAATGATGTATGAGGTGATCAGGGAATTATAATGACATTCGATTGAAAAATGGAGGCTGGACGGGCTGGTGTTAAGAGAGGAATCCCTATTTAACAAGGGGGCAGCTTTTACATTTCTGGTACCGCTATTGATCAATTTGTTGTGAGCCATGGTTTGGGAATAGTTTCATTAGACGTGTGTCAACGACAGAGAGAGGATTAGAAGCATCAGGTTTCGCTTCCCAAGAAGATCATTTATATAGAAAAACAATTCACAATGTTTGACCTTTTAATGGCACCAGACCAAGGCTCTGCAAGATATCAGTTTGTCTCCGTGGATGGTTTGTTCCTCAAGGTTCTGTTTTAGGACCACTATTGTTTTCACTATATATTCTACCTCTTGGTAATGTCATCCGGAAACACAATGTCAACTTTCACTGCTATGCGGATGGCACACAGCTGTACATTTCGATGAAACATGGTGAAGCCCCAAAATGACCTACCATGGAAGCCTGTGTTTCAGACATAACGAAGTGGATGGCGGCAGATGTTTTATTTTTAACCTCAGACAGAACAGATGCTAGTTCTAGGTCCCAAGAAACAATGAGATCTGCTGTTGGATATGACAATCTTTAAGGTTGTTCAGTCGTGCGAAGGACCTCTGCTTTACTCTGGACCCTGATCTCTATTTTGACGAATATATCAAGAATATTTCAAAGGACAGCTTTTTCCATTTTCGTAACATCGCAAATATCAGAAACCTTTTGTCGAAAAACGATGCAAGAAAAACTAACTCATACTTTTGTCACTTCTAGATTAGACTACTGCAATGCTCTACTCTCCGGCTACCAGGATAAAGCACTAAATACACTTCAGTTAGTGCTAAACACAGCTGCTAGAATCTTGACTAGAACCAAACAGTTTTATCATATTACTCAATTACTAGCCTCTGGCTTCCTGTTAAGGCTAGGGCTGATTTTAAGGTTTTACTGCTAACCTACAAAGCATTACATGGGTTTGCTCCTACCTATCGCTCTGAGTTGATCCTGCCCTACATATCTACACGTACGCTACGGTCACAAGACGCAGGCCTCCTCATTGTCCCTAGAATTTCAAAGCAAACTGAAGACTCATCTCTTCAGTAGGTCCTATGATTGAGTGTAGTTGGGCCCAGGGGTGCGAAGGTGAACGGCAAGGCACTGGATCGACGAACCGCCCTTGCTGTCTCTGCCTAGCCGGCTCCCCTCTCTCCATTGGGATTCTCTGCCTCTGACAGTATTGCGGGGGCTGAGTCACTGGCTTACTAGTGCTCTTCCATGCTGTCCCTAGGAGGTGTTTCACTTGAGTGTGTTGAGTCACTGATGTGATCTTCCTGCCCGGTTCTGCGCCCCCTCTGGCTCGTGCGGTGGAGGAGATCTTCGTGGGCTATACTCAGCCCTGTCTTAGGGTAGTAAGTTGGTTGATATCCCTCGTCGGATGGGGCCACAGTGTCCCCCGACCCCCCCATCTCAGCCTCCAGTATCTATGCAGCAATAGTCTATATGCCGGGGGGCTAGGGTCAGTCTGGTATATCTTGTGTAATTCTCGTGTCTTATTTGGTGTCCTGAGTGAATTTAAATATGATCCCTCTAATTCTCTCTCCCTCCCCTCCCAGAGGACCTGAGCCCTAGGACCATGTCTCAGGACTACATGACCTGATGACTCATGGCTGTCCCCAGTCCACCTGGTCGTGCTGCTGCTACAGTCTTCTGCCTGCGGCTATGGAATCCTGACCTGCTCACCAGACGTACTACCTTGTGCCGGACCTGCTGTTTTTGACTCTCTCTCTCTATACATGTTGTCTCAAAAGGTTGAGACCTGCTGTCTCAACCTTTGAATGCTCGGCTATGAAAAGCCAACTGAGATTTACTCCTGAGGTACTGACCTCTGGCACACTCTACAACCATTATGATTATTATTTGACCCTGCTGGTCATCTATGAACGCTTGAACATCTTGAAGAACAATCTGGCCTTAATGGCCATGTACTCTTATAATCTCCACCCGGCACAGCCAGAAGAGGACTGGCCACCCCTCATAACCTGGTTCCTCTCTAGGTTTCTTTCTAGATTCCTGTCTTTCTAGGGAGTTTTTCAGCGCCACCGTGCTTCTACATCTTCATTGCTTGCTGTTTGGGGTTTTAGGCTGGGTTTCTGTATAGCACTTTGTGACATCTGCTGATGTAAAAAAGGCTTTAGAAATATATTTGATTGATTGAGATATTCTGTTGAATCTGACAATTAATCTTAGAGGTTGTACAGTCATCTCAAATAAAACTGAAGTAACTCGGCGTTACTCTGGACCCTGATCTCTCTTTTGAAGAACATATCAAGACCATTTCAAGGAGAGCTTTTTTCCATCTACGTAACATTGCAAAAATCAGAAACTTTCTGTCCAAAAATGATGCAGAAAAATGAATCCATGCTTTTGTCACTTCTAGGTTAGACTACTGCAATGCTCTACTTTCCGGCTACCCGGATAAAGCACTAAATAAACTTCCGTTAGTGCTAAATACGGCTGCTAGAATCCTGACTAGAACCAAACAATTGGATCATATTACTCCAGTGCTAGCCTCCCTACACTGGCTTCCTGTCAAAGCAAGGGCTGATTTCAAGGTTTTACTGCTAACCTACAAAGCATTACATGGGCTTGCTCCTACCTCTCTCTCTGATTTGGTCCTGCCGTACATACCTACAAGTACGCTACGGTCACAAGACGCAGGCCTCCTAATTGTCCTTAGAATTTCTAAGCAAACAGCTGGAGGCAGGGCTTTCTCCTATAGAGCTCAATTTTTATGGAATGGTCTGCCTACCCACGTAAGAGACGCAAACTCGGTCTTAACCTTTAAGTCTTTACTGAAGACACATCTCTTCAGTGGGTCATATGATTGAGTGTAGTCTGGCCCAGGAGTGGGAAGGTGAACGGAATGGCTCTGGAGCAACGAACCGCCCTTGCTGTCTCTGCCTGGCCGGTTCCCCTCTTTCCACTGGGATTCTCTGCCTCTAACCCTATTACAGGGGCTGAGTCACTGGCTTACTGGGGCTCTTTCATACCGTCCCTAGGAGGGGTGCGTCACTTGAGTGGGTTGAGTCACTGATGTGATCTCCCTGTCTGGGTTGGCGCCCACTCTTGGGTTGTGCCGTGGCGAAGATCTTTGTGGGCTATACGCAGCCTTGTCTCAGGATGGTAAGTTGGTGGTTGAAGATATCCCTCTAGTGGTGTGGGGGCTGTTCTTTGGCAAAGTGGGTGGGGTTATATCCTTCCTGTTTGGCCCTGTCCGGGGGTGTCCTCGGATGGGGCCAGTGTCTCCTGACCCCTCCTGTCTCAGACTCCAGTATTTATGCTGCAGTAGTTTGTGTGTCGGGGGCTAGGGTCAGTTTGTTATATCTGGAGTACTTCTCCTGTCCTATTCGGTGTCCTCTCTCTAATTCTCTCTCTCTTTCTTTCTCTCTCTCGGAGGACCTGAGCCCTAGGACCATGCCTCAGGACTACCTGACATGATGACTCCTTGCTGTCCCCAGTCCACCTGGCCGTGCTGCTGCTCCAGTTTCAACTGTTCTGCCTTATTATTATTGGACCATGCTGGTCATTTATGAACATTTGAACATCTTGGCCATGTTCTGTTATAATCTCCACCCGGCACAGCCAGAAGAGGACTGGCCACCCCACATAGCCTGGTTCCTCTCTAGGTTTCTTCCTAGGTTTCGGCCTTTCTAGGGAGTTTTTCCTAGCCACCGTGCTTCTACACCTGCATTGCTTGCTGTTTGGGGTTTTAGGATGGGTTTCTGTACAGGAGTTTGAGATATCAGCTGACGTACGAAGGGCTATATAAATACATTTGATTTGATTTCGATTTGATTTGATTGATTTATATTTATATTGGTATGAATCTGCTTCCATGAGCTTGTGAAGTAACAATGGTTGACACAACATTCAGAATCAGAACAAGTTGACAGACGGTCAAATCCATCATGTAATTGAATGATTTGCTCCATCCACTTGACATGGCATACTACATCCTCTAAGAGATAGGATGATTAACATGCTTGCTGTGAGATCTAAGGGTGTTGTCGTAAACACCCTTGCCACACACACACACACACACACCTGTCGGGTTGACAGCCTCTTTACAAGGCTGTCCACAATGTTTACAAAGCCCTTGAAACTTCTCTACCCAGCATTCCAGGTCTTCTGTATTCTCTGCTAAACCACTGTGACAGCTTGATTACTTCACAAGGGCACACTCAGATTTAGTTGCTGTCAGGAAAGACACCCTAACACCCTTGGTTCTGTTAAACAAACATGTACGCACATATAAGCACAAACCCACACATATGCACAAACAAACAAACACACAGACACACAACCTCGACCTCCTCCACCTCCTTGTAAGTACAGTCACACCGGCATTGAGATGAGGCAAGTAAAAACTCAGACAGCAGCCATCCAAACCATAATTAATTGACGGGATTTTTTCCTTCCTCTGTTATTTTTTTAAATAATTTTTGCCTCCTTCCATCCTTCCTCGTTTACAAGAAGCCCTAATGTTGATGATATATGAGCTGCCTTGCGTCTCGACTTCTAATGACTTCCACATGTAGCATGTTAACATGAGGCCTTCCTTTGACATTCAACACATCCCAATTCTCCACCCCTCTCCTGAAGTGTGCACTCACTCCCTGTTATGGATTTAAAAATCTTAGGAATGGTTTAAGTATTGGCTAGTGGGATTTTTCCACCATTGCAAGTGCACACTTCTGGAAAAAGGATGAGAATCAAGACATAGCCAGTCTCTCACCCCCAGGCCCAATTCAAACACTACCTGAAAGGCTGGATGTCTCTATTGATGCCTTGTGAAAATGGTTTCATCCAGAGGCACAACTTTGGATTAAAAAATGTGGTGGACATAACTTTATAAACACTAAACAAATCCAGTCGGATAAACACAGCGGGTAATAGAGATGATCAATATGAGTGAAGTCAATACGTCATGTCATTTTAGCATGCCATGTCACCAACCATCTCAGATTGTTCTGAAATCGTTTCTGTAGATAGAAACCGATAAGATTAGCATTCCTGAAACATTATTTTGTTGAGATATAATTTGATTGCACCCAAATTGGCCATTTTGATAGGATTCATATTATCTTCCATAAATACATTACCAAACATCCAATTTGGACTATAATTCTTCCTAACAATGAGTAAGACATGAGGAATCCCCCCCAAAAATATCAGTTCTGTATGTCTGACAAGTAATATGGGGCTGCAGCTTGGAGTATTGTTTCTTCAACCTTTGTAATGTATTCCCTGTGAATCTGGTGATATATTTCTTCCAACTTTTCTTTGCAACTTTGGGTAGAAAACCAATTGCTTTTGCTCATGATTAAAATAAATTGTGTGATCATTCTCACAATTAAAGCCCTCCATGAAAGCAATTCAGTTTGTCCACCCACGTCTTAGACACTTAATTTGTGTACAGGAAACGAACCCTCTGTTTGTGGTTTATTCCCTTGAAAAAACAGTCTGGATTACTTATACCATTCCTGGCGATTGGCGAACAGGCAAACCATTAGGCTACAGCAGTTCTAATGGTTTCAATGTTATGGTCTCTAATGGTCTTTAATGGTAAAAGTCCCACCATTATTTTGACTTTTCAAGGAGTTGAAGCATTAGGTTGCTAGGAGAAGGACAAACTGAATTGCTTTCATGGAGGACTGGCTTGACCACACAGTTGACCACTCTATTTATTTTAATCATGAGGAAAATATATTTGTTTTCTACCCAAAGTTGTAAAGAAAATGTTGTGTTCCATTTAATTAACACAAGAGACCAGCAAAATTGATAACAGGGTGTGGTGGCAGTAGCAGGAACAGCGGCATCTAGTGGTTAAAACTTGGTACTGTCGAACCCATTTATGGTAAAGATTGCAAGGGACTTTAATGGCTTATTTCTCTGAACAGGGGAAGAAAACCATCACCAGATTCCCAGGGAATACATTACAAAGGACGAAGAAACAATACTCCAAGCAGAAGCTCCATACTACTTGTCAGACATACATAACTGATACTGTATACTGGTTGTTGTTTTTTTAATACTTTTGTATAATTTTATTGGATCATCATGTCTTACTCATTGTTAGGTATATATTGAAGATTATATGAATCCTATTAACTAAAATGGCCAATTTGGCAGCAATCAATTAGCTTAATTTCTCAAAGATTAAATGATATTTTAACAAAATAATGTTTCAGGAATTCTAATCTCACCTGTTTCTAACTACACAAACGATTTCCAAACAATCCGAGATGGTGGGTGTCTTGTACTTTTTGAGGTGGAATGACTGTGTGTGGAAGTGTGTGTTTCCAGCAGTCTCCACACACACACCGTTGTCCTCCCAGACCTTCCACTGCCTGCTGAGGTTCCCCTCTCTCCTACACACACACACACACACACACACACACACACACACACACACACACACACACACACACACACACACACACACACACACACACACACACACACACACACACACACACACACACACACACACACACACACACACACACACACACACACAATACTGAGTCACATTGCTAAACCTGCTGTGTAGATTAATGTTATGTATTTTATTCATCCTCCACAGCTTTACAGTGGGGTTCCCCCACCCTGTCAGCATGCACTTAGTTAAAATAGCTGGGCTACAGCACGTTGGCGGGACCCCTGACTGTCACTGTTGCATAATACCAGTTAATTTACACTATTCCCTGTCCTTACATGACAGAACGATTGCAACCATTATAATCCAGAACTTGATTGTAGACTAGATCATCTCCAACACAATCAATACAGGCCCATTAACTAATACATGAAACCGATTGTAAGGTCTGACCATCCATCAATCATCTAAACAGGGGGAGAATACAAAGTTAGAGGCTATACATAACCTTTGCCTCTGGGGCTTCTGTTGAGCCAAAAGGGGTGCCTTACTGTACATGGACAGAATACTGTCCAGAAATGTGTATGAACCATACAGGCATCACTCAAGCCAACGTTTGAGGTCAACAATTAGCAACTAAACTTTTGTAACAAAGCAAACCTTACTTCAGAAGTGAGAATCCAAAGACGACATACATGTATGTCTTTGTTTAGGTTTTGCTTTTGATTTTCAGTTTATGGTGGCATGTCCCTAAGTCCTCTATGAAAAGACTAGAGCCAGCGGGAGAGAAATCATTCATTACAAAAAGGCATCCAATATCTATGACCATTGATTAAACACATTTTGAAATGTTATCAATAGAATAGAAGTAGCTAACAGGATTCATCAAAAATAATATACAAAACTAGACTTTGATCTTAAACATACTATACAGTGCCTTCAGAAATTATTCACACCCCTTGACTTATTACACATTTTGTTGTGTTACAAGATGGGATTAAAATGTCATTTTTTTTGTCAACAATCTACACAAAATACTCTGTCATGTCAAAGGAAAGAAAAATTCTAACTTTTTTTTTTATCATAAAAATGTAACATTATTATATCTTGGTTCCATAAGTAGAATCACCTTTAGCAGCGATTACAGCTGTGAGTCTTTCTGGGCTTTTATTCTTTAAAGAATTCTTCAGGCTACGTCAAGTTGGTAGTTAATCATTGCTAGACAGACATTTTCAACTCTTGCCATATATTTTAAGTAAAAACTTTGATTAGGCTATTCAGGAACATTCAATGTCATCTTGGTAAGTAAATCCACTGTATATTTGACCTACTTGGCTGAAAGGTGAATCTGTCTACCAGTATCTGTTGGAAAGCAGACTGAACAAGGTTTTCATCTTGGATTTCGCCTATTCTCAATTCTATTTATTTTTATCCTTAAAAACTCCCTAGTCCTTCCCAATGACTAGCATATCACATCTTCAAGCATTTGCCCCAAACATAACACTTTGTATTCAGGACATGAAGTTGATTTCTTTGCCAGATGTTTTGCACTTTTACTTTAGTGCCTTTTTTGCAGGATGCACGTTTTGGAATATTTCTATTTTTTTATTGTATTATATTTATTTGACCTTTATTTAACTAGGCAAGTCAGATAAGAACAAATTATTTTCAATGACGGCCTGTTCAGGGGCAGAACGACAGATTTGTGCCTTGTCAGGTGCCTTGTCAGGGGTTTGAACTTGCAACCTTCCGGTTACTAGTCCAACGCCCTGCCACCCCAGGTTAGCATTGTGGAGTAACAGCAATGTTGTTGATCCATCCTCAGTTTTCTCCTATCACAGCCATTAAACTCTGTAACTGTTTTAAAGTCACCATTGGCCTCATGGTGAAATCCCTGAGCGGTTTCCTTCCTCTCCGGCAACTGATTTAGTAAGGACGCCTGCATCTACCAATACTGTAGGTGGCCTTCTTTGCGAAGCATTGGAAAATCTCCCTAGTCTTTGTGGTTGAATCTGTGTTTGAAATTCACTGCTCGACTGAAGGACCTTACAGATAATTGTATGTCTGGGGTACAGAGATGAGGTAGTCATTACAAAATCATGTTAAACACTATTATTGCACACAGAGTGAGTCCATGCAACTTATTATGTGACTTGTTAAGCACATTTTAAGTTCTGAACTTATTTAGGCTTGGCGTAGCAAAGTGGTTGAATACTTATTGACTCAAGACATTTCAGCTTTTCATTTTTAATTCATTTGTAAACATGTCTAAAAACATAAGTCCACTTTGACATTATGGGGTATTATGTGTAGGCCAGTGACACTTCATTTCATCAAAATATCTTCATCTTTTTAAATAACAGTCATCATTTGGGGCAAAGTTGGGGTTTTGTTAGCTAACTTGTCATGGTTTTTCACACCGAGACTAATGTGAACAGGTCTGAATACAACAAGTAAAGCAATTTCATTTTGGTTTGAGTGTGTTTAGTTTGACCTGTAGATTAAAAACCACCTACGTACTTTAGCAATATTATTCAAGTCCGGACACTCAGAAGATCAATGCCAGCACATTGTGATCTAGCCTGGTTTTCAAAGACACGGCAGGTTACTAGCTACACTAACTGTCTATGATATGTACAACATTTGATCTATTCAGGCCAGTCCTCCCTCTTCACATCCCAAGAGTGGGTAGTGCCTAGTGACAGGTAGTCTGAGGAAGTGTTGCCACGTCCATGACCCCTCACTCTTGTGGATAAGTTGTTGCCATGGCGACATGTCATTGGTAATAATAGCCAGATCCGGAAAGGACCATCGAGACCAAGCTTCCTTCAGGTTTGTGCTTGGGATATACTGTTTATAGAAAGGCTATAATGTGAGTGAGTAAGAGCGATAAAAGTATTCATTTCTTTGATCTTGATAACTCAGACACCGCTTCCCCAATCACCTAACTTTGACTAGAAAAGGGCTCCACTCAAAGTAGTCCCGGAACGTTGGAAATCAGACGAAACAACAAAAAAACTATTTGTGGTCTTTCGCAGGGACATAAGTATAACACAGGAGAGGAGCACTTTGCAATTTTACCTGTGCCACAGGTCTACTCAGTTGCCTACTCTCCACAACAGAGAGATCGGTCATGGGCATGACGGATAGAGAAGGTGAGGAGCGAAGTGGAGGAATGGAAGGGATGGAGGAGGGAGAGAGGAGATAGCCCCGAAATAGGGTCTCTCATGGGGCCACTGCACAGGGAGGCGAATGTTCATTTTGATTACAAGGAGGGGGATGCTGGTGGTGTGACAAGCTTGGCCCCTGCTCTACACCCCCAGCCCCTCACCACACCACCCCCGTCCCTCGCCCACCCGTCACCCGCTGATGGGAATGACAGGGCGACAGGGCGAGTGACAGCAGGAGCAGCTCATTCAATTACCCGGCCTTCTGATGAAAAACATGTTCACCAGAGAGAGGGAGGGGGACTAGATGGGGGGGAGTGGGGGGGGGGGGGGGGACAGGGAGAGAGATATAAAGAGGAGAAAGAGGGAGGAATACAAAGAGGAGAGATAGAACAGGGAAGAGTGAAAGACAGAGAGGGGAGGGGGATAGAAAGAGGAAGAGTGAGACAGAGAGGGGAAGGAGATAGAAAGAGGAAGAGTGAGACAGGGACGGGAGGGAGATAGAAAGAGGAAGAGTGAGACGGGGACGGGAGGGAGATAGAAAGAGGAAGAGTGAGACAGAGAGGAGGGAGATAGAAAGAAGACGAGTGAGACAGAGGGAAAGTAGATAGAAAGAGGAACAATGAGAGAGGGGAGGGAGATAGAAAGAGGAAGAGTGAGAGAGGGGAGGGAGATAGAAAGTGGAAGAGTGAGAGAGGGGAGGGAGATAGAAAGAGGAAGAGTGAGAGAGGGGATGGAGATAGAAAGAGGAAGAGTGAGACAGAGAGGGGAGGGAGATAGAAAGAGGAAGAGTGAGAGAGAGAGGGGAGGGAGATAGAAAGAGGAAGAGTGAGAGAGAGAGGGGAGAGAGAGATAGAAAGAGGAAGAGTGAGATACAGAGAGGGGAGGGAGATAGAAAGAGGAACAGTGAGAGAGAGGTGAGAGATCGAAAGAGGAAGAGTGAGAGACAGAGAGGTGAGAGAGATCATAAAGGGGAGAAGGGGAAGATCAATTACAGAACAGGAGGGAGAGAGAAAAATGGAAGACACGAAAGACAATCACCTAGAAAAGAGATTCAAGAAAAAGTATTGCCTGTGCCTCCTCTGTGTTTTGTCCCTTAATTCACTCCAATTACCTGAAATAAAAATCTCTCCTCTTTTCTCCCCTCTTTCTCTCCCCCAACAGCAATCTGGTAAAGAGCAGCCCACCACTGTGAAACTCTCCCAGATACAATGGGGGCGATTATTATTGGCAACCTTGATAAATATGAGAAGAGAAGACTTTATAAAATAAATAATACAAATACTGAGCTATATTGTATGCAAAAAATAAAGTGGGAAATGCCATGATTTTATACTAACACATTTGCTCAGCGACAGATATTTTCCAAAGCTCCTGCCAAAATATAAAGCTACAGTAAAACAGCAGCATATGTCTGCGCTATCTGTGGAACGCTGCACACTGTAATCAAGAGCTTTCCACTTGGCAACATGTCTACTTTGTCTTTCTACTTGGCAACAGGTCTACTTTGTCTTGAGGTGGGTGAGAATGAGAGCCTGAGGGTACGAGAGGGAGAAATGCGATGAACGAGGCAAGTCACTTAGCATAAAAGGTCTACTTTGTCTTGAGGTGGGTGAGAATGAGAGCCTGAGGGTACGAGAGGGAGAAATGCGATGAACGAGGCAAGTCACTTAGCATAAAAGGTCTACTTTGTCTTGAGGTGGGTGAGAATGAGAGCCTGAGGGTACGAGAGGGAGAAATGCGATGAACGAGGCAAGTCACTTAGCATAAAAGGTCTACTTTGTCTTGAGGTGGGTGAGAATGAGAGCCTGAGGGTACGAGAGGGAGAAATGCGATGAACGAGGCAAGTCACTTAGCATAAAAGGTCTACTTTGTCTTGAGGTGGGTGAGAATGAGAGCCTGAGGGTACGAGAGGGAGAAATGCGATGAACGAGGCAAGTCACTTAGCATAAAAGGCTCAAAACTCCAACAGCATTTGTATTTTTTCAGTTTAGTCTTTTCTGGCTGACCTTTTTTTAGTCCCTCCTCTCTCTCTTTTTCTTTCCACTGTTTCTCTGATTATACCTCACTCACCCTGTCTTTCAGACAGGCCCCCACTTGGGATGTGCTCTTGTCAGAATATACACTCAAAGCCCTCATTCCACCGGAATGACTGAAATAAAAGACTCCCTCCATTTCTTATCTTCCCCCTCCTGAGCACTAGGAATCGTCAGGCGGGGAGTCTCCTAGCATCCCACCACCCACATAGCGGTTAGAGCGTTGGGCCAGTAATTGAAAGGTCGCTGGTTCGGATACCCAAGCCGACAAGGTGAAAAATCATTTCAAATTTTTTTTTTATCTTCTGGGTAAAATGTTCCATTCTTAGCTTATGCATGCTCTATTAAACTCAAGTCTGTCTAAATGCAAGTCTGTCTAAATGCAAGTCTGTCTAAATTCAAGTCTGTCTAAATTCAAAATACTCCGTGTGTCTCTGTCTTTCCCTTGAATCCAACACAAACAGCGACGTGCTGCTCCAAAGCGTCCTAGCAGGTATACAGTGGTTGCCAGTAACATTTGAAGCACCCCATTTGCATGACAAGCCACTTGTAGATGGAGTATTTGGAGCTGTAACTTCATAATCTACCTCAGCTGCATTATCCACCTTACAGACATTTTCATGGCATTATCATATCTAAAAAGCCATAGTGAATCTTTGAGTCAAGGGAAGAGAAGCACCATACATTGTCTGGCTTGGGAAGACAACAGCAACAACACCAAATAGAGCAGGGGTACTCAAGTACTATTTGAAAAGGTCCGGTCACACAAATTTCCTATGTGGAAAAGATCCTAATGGATATTGTCATTTATCGGCGTAGTCACAAACCCCACCTCTCAACCCATGTGACCCTAAGCTGTTCAACCTGTTCACATCCCTCTTGTAGGCCGAGAGAACATTTTGCTGTTTACAACTCCTGCAATTCTAGCCATTGTGCCATGGGCAACGAGAAAATGTTGCAGTTTTAATGTCTTTTTTTATATTTAATATTATGTGTTTAGATCATACCAAGGGTCATAAACCTGACTGAGTTCCTAAATGATTAGTATTTGTTTTGTTGGGACCAACTACTGACCCCGTTCTGGGTCCAGACTGTGGTCCACCTGAGTATGGCTGACAGAGAGTCTAGACAAAGTATCTCTACCCTGCCATCTTAGTCCCAGCCAGTCAAACAGTTAATACATTATGCTGATATCCTGAGGGTGGATATGGGGCTACAAATAGCTTATAGCCGATAAAATGCTCACAAAACTAACCCCAGGACCTCTCGTCACTGATGCCAGTACACAGGGAGCGTGCCTGGAAGAATTGGTTAGTTTCCACGTTTCTCAGCGTCTCCTCTTGGTATGAGGGTGACAAGGAGACTGTGGGTGGCATGCTAAAGGCGTTTCAAGCTAATTATCTATTTGGACAAAGATCAAACACCCCACAGTGGAAATTATGTTCAATGTTTATGCAGAGCCCGGGCCTCTGAAATGCTACAAAGTCTCCTTGCAGGGGGCACGAGAGGAAATAAAAGTGGAAAAAATATAGAATTGAAAAAATATAAAAGGCGGTTGAAGGGTTTTGTGTCCTGAGATTGTTGCTTGAGGGATTTAGTGTCCTGAGATTGTTGTTTGAGGGATTTAGTGTCCTGAGATTGTTGTTTGAGGGATTTAGTGTCCTGAGATTGTTGTTTGAGGGATTTAGTGTCCTGAGATTGTTGTTTGAGGGATTTAGTGTCCTGAGATTGTTGCTTGAGGGATTTAGTGTCCTGAGATTGTTGCTTGAGGGATTTAGTGTCCTGAGATTGTTGCTTTAAGGGTTTAGACATCATTTTAAAAATATATTTGCTTCCTGGTTACATTTTCCTTTCTTAACTTATGCATGTTCTACTAAATTCTAAATATTCAGTGTGTCTGTCTTTCCCTTGAATCCAATGGGCATTCTTTCAGCTGCATCATTTTCAACAAATTCCATCTAGAACACTGCCTGGTTTCTTCTTCCGAGAGAGACAACAACAAATTCATTGATGTACAGTACAGTGGTTACTGTGTCTGTTGTGGCCTGGTATGAGTGACAGCCTTGAGAGTTGGATTGAAAGAGGTAATATTAAACCAGTGAACAAATATTTTTAGATATGGAGATACGCCTGGGAGAATGAGATTGAGGGCGGGAAGTGGGAGGACATAGAAGCAGCCCGATGTTTTTCATCTGAATCTTAATCTTATCAGGGCAAGAGGTGCTCGAGGAGCGGAACGTAATTACAGGGTAATTTTAGAGCGGTGTGTGTGTGCTGTAAACTTAAAGGGATGAAGGAAGGGTTGGGGGGGACAAGGACAAAGTAACATCCATCGAGTGTACCTGACAAATGAGAAATATGCCAATTATCACTGTATAATATTACATTTTTACGATCTTTTACGCCACGTCGTTATACCAAGTATAAGCTGTTAATTTCATCTGTGTTTTTGTTAAGGTGAAGGGCAGACAACTGAGAGACACGCAGTTTAATATTCAATCCAGAAATCTTTAAGTCAAGTTGTTACACGCGCGGTTAACTTGACCAGTGTTTTCGTCTAGGGGAGCTGGGGCGGAGAGCAGACACTTGGGACGCGATGGACCGTGTGGAAGGAATGAATATGGTTGGCAAATTAATCGGTGTCACGTTCCTCTTAATTTAACTAGCTGCCCACAGCTCATACATCTCAATAAACAATGTTGGTAGGTTGTTCCTCTTTTAAATTGACATTTGCTACGATTTAATTTATTTGGGGAACGTGAAACAATCCTCTTGGCCATGGGATATTTCATTATATGGAGAATAATAAATAGTGGGAAGGGAGGCACGGTGCCATCCTGACCTGTGCATAGACTCCCATTAAAATAAATAAATGGGAAAATAAGTGTGTGTGTAAGTGAGACAGAGAGAGAGCGAGACAAGAGATGGAAGGGTTTGGTCTATAATTTGGTCTTCTAAAATGTCATTAAGTACTGTTATGGTATAAATATGTAATAATTGTGGCAAACAATACCTACCACCTCCCATATCTCTAAACTACCAACGAACAGATCAGTAGTACAGTTTCCATGCTATCTCAGCAGATGTATAGAAGGTTTGCATTTCAAGGTTTAAAAATACAGTTCATATTCCTACTAAAAGCATACTTAACTAAATGGAGGAAGACATGAGAGGGGAAAAAAATGGATTTAATTTTTCAAGGGAGAGAAAGGCATCAAGCAGATGAGGAGGTAGACCGCTGCATAAAAAGGTCATCATGAGGTTCAAGTGTCAGGTCAAGAACTTTGAAAGTGCAGTCTCAAAAACCATCAAGTGCTATGATGAAACTTGCTCTCATAAGGAACGCCACAGGAAAGGAAGTCCCAGAGTTACCTCTGCTGCAGAGGATAAGTTCATTAGAGTTACCAGCCTCAGATTGCAGCCCAAATAAATGCTTCACATAGTTCCAATAACAGACATCTCAACATCAACTGTTCAGGAGACTGTGAATCAGGCCTTTATGGTCAAATTGCTGCAAGGAAACCACTACTAAAGGACACCAATAATAAGAAGAGACTTGCTTGGTCCGAGAAACACAAGCAATGGACATTAGACCGGTGGAAATCTGTCCTTTGGTCTGATGAGTCCAAATGTGAGATTTTTGGTTCCAACCTCCATGTCTTTGTGAGACGCAGAGAAGGTGAACGGATGATCTCTGCATGTGTGGCGGAGGAGTGAGGTGTGACGGTGCTTTGCTGGTGACATTGTCTTTGATTTATTTTGAATTCAAGGCACACTTAGCCAGCATGACTACCACAGCATTCTGCAGCGATACGCCATCCCACCTGGTTTGCACTTAGTGGGACTATCATTTGTTTTTCAACAGGACAATGACCCAAAACACACCTTCAGGCTGTGTAAGGGCTATTTGACCAAGAAGGAGAGTGATTGAGTGCTGCTTCAGATGACCTGGCACCCACAATTACCATATCTCAACCCAATTGAGATGGTTAGGGAAGAGTTTGACAGCAGTGTGAAGGAAAAGCAGCCAACAAGTGCTCAACATAAGTGGGAACTCCTTCAAGACTGTTGGATAAGCATTCCAGGTGAAGCTGGTTGAGAAAATGCCAAGAGTGTTCAAAGCTGTCATCAAAGCAAAGGGTGGTTACTTTGAAGAATATAAAATATAAAGTATATTTTGATTTGTTTAACACTTTTTGGGTTACCTCATGATTCCATATGTGTTCTTCCATAGTTTTGATGTCTTCACTATTATTTTACAATGTAGAAAATAGTCAAACTAAAGAAAAACTGTTGAATAGGTGTGTCCAAACTTTTGACTGATACTGTATTATTTTAAATCTTTGAAAATATTTGAGTAGTTCTTCATTGAGCTTGACAGGCACAATGTAACCATTGGAATAGTCAGAAAACGTGTCAACCCTGCCTATCTGGCACCACGAGCAGACTTGTGCTGACGCTGAACGATCTTTGAAAGATGTCAGGAACTATTTGAACCCAGGTCTGCCTGCCACACACAGCAAACAGCCCACAGGTTTTAAAGCAGCACCAGCTCCAACTCGTGTACTTCTCCACCCAAAGTCTCCCACACAGGAACAAAAGTCTCCTCTCCATGGCAACTCACCAGTGCAGTGTATGCACCGTACCAGCAGAAATACACTGGGGGGGGGGGGGGGGGGGGGCAGGCTAAAGTAAGCACTCAAAGTATTTGAGAAATTTCAAGTAGTATTTGAACCCAGGTGTGGAGATAAATACAAACTCAGAGTATCAGTATATAGCCTACAGACAGACGTTGCAGAGACGCTGCCTGTCAGATAAAAAATATAAAAACTGCCGCAATGCCAAAAAACTCACTCGATACTTCAAAGGCTCACATTTCATGCTTTGAAATGTCATTTTTTTGTATTTAGATTAGAATCAAGACTCACACAAACTGAAATGAGTTTATCAGAATCCCGTGGAAACAAAGAGTTGATGTTGAACGTGGGGGGGTAGGGCCATCATAAGCCATAGACTTACAATCAGGGGCCACGGAGAAAGCGAGCAGAGAGAGAGAGACGTGGGGTCTGTTAACTGGTGGGTTGGTGAGTATTGGATTGATCAAAGCTCTGAGGCCATGCCAGTTTTCTGTACTGTACTGAGTGGAACGAAAGCTGGGTGGGAGTCCACAGAGGGACATTGAGCGTCGCTCTGCATATGGCTTTTAAATATTTCATCAGATGGACTGCCAATAGAAGAGATGTACATCTGAAGCAAGACCTTTTATTGCTAATTAAGCACAACGTTAATAAAGGGTGTGTGTGTGTGTGTGTGTGTGTGTGTGTGTGTGTGTGTGTGTGTGTGTGTGTGTGTGTGTGTGTGTGTGAGAGAGAGAAAGAGAGAGCGAGAGAGAGAAAGAGAAAGAGAGTGGGTGTTTGTGATATTTCTTCAAATTAACTTTAAATTAAGTTCAGATGCGATTGTGAAGGTTTTGATAATGGACTTTGGTGCCGTGGGGAAGCTAGCAAGACACTGGCATAAGCTTGTGTTTGACGGCCGTGGTTTTATGGAGCATGCAGCCTTGCCTTTTGTTGTCAGTTAATAGAATTCCCCAATGTTTTCCCAGATTCCCAATGGGAAGTAAATTACTATACAGTGGAAGGGCTTGAAAACTCCCTCTTCCCTGAGACTTTAAATAAAATCTGGGAGAGGCGGCAACTTCAGACGGACTCCAGTGTACAGAGCAACCACAAACACAACCTTGATGCCTTCTTATAATATTCAAACCTATTTAAATGTCTAATGTGGAAGGCAGAGTGGGAAGATGTAGTGAGAGGTAAGCCTTTCTTCTATATAGTGTCATTCAAAACCAGAATGGGTGGAAATAGATTAAGGATGGAAAAACATTTATTCAATTTCCAGCCATCTGTTTTTATGTAGGTCAGAGGCAGCTATCTGCTAAATAATGAAAATGGACACTGGATGATGGTTTGCTTGTGTGTGTGTGTGTGTGTGCGTGCGTGCGTGCGTGTGTGTGTGTGTGTGTGCGTGTGTGTGTGTGTGTGTGTGTGTGTGTGTGTGTGTGTGTTTACTATCCTTGTGAGGTTGTGAAATTGAAAGTGAATTCAGACAAGTGGGGACATTTCGCCAGTCCTCAAAAGGAAAAAAGCTATTTTAGGCTTTGGGGTTAGGTTTAGGGTTAGAACTAGGGTTATGGGTTAGGGTTAGGGTTAGGGGCTAAGGTTAAGGTTAAGGGCTAAGGTTAAGGTTAGGTTAAGGGTTTGGGAAAATATGATTTTGAATGGGAATTAATTGTTTGGTCCTCACAGTAAAACAAATGTGTGTGTGTGTGTGTGTGTGTGTGTGTGTGTGTGTGTGTGTGTGTGTGTGTGTGTGTGTGTGTGTGTGTATACCAGGCAGAGTAGGGAGGTGTAGTGAGAGGGAAGCCTCTCTTTAATAGGGTGTCATGTCATTAAAAACCAGAATGAGTTTAAATAAATGAAATTGATTCCATTTCCAGCCGTCTGCTCTTATGTAGGTCAGAGGCCTGTTAAATAATTTAAATAGACACTGGAAGATGGTGTGTGTGTGTATGTTTACTATCCTTGTGGAGACCAGAAGTCCTCACAAGGATAGTAAAACAAGGACAATTCTGACAAGTGGGGACATTTCGCCGGTCCCCACAAGGAAAAAGGCTATTTTAGGATTAGGGGTTAGGTTTAGGGTTATGGTTCGAATGAGGGTTAGAATTAGGATTAGGGGTTAGGTTTAGGGTTATGGTTCGAATGAGGGTTAGAATTAGGATTAGGGGTTAGGTTTAGGGGTTATGGTTCGAATGAGGGTTAGAATTAGGATTAGGGGTTAGGTTTAGGGTTATGGTTCGAATGAGGGTTAGAATTAGGATTAGGGGTTAGGTTTAGGGTTATGGTTCGAATGAGGGTTAGAATTAGGATTAGGGGTATGGTTCGAATGAGGGTTAGAATTAGGATTAGGGGTTAGGTTTAGGGTTATGGTTCGAATGAGGGTTAGAATTAGGATTAGGGGTTAGTGGTTAGGTTTAGTAGCTAGGGTTAGGGGTTTGAGTTTAAGGTTAGGGAAAATAGGATTACAGGCTACAGCTATAAACAACATATTTCAAATGTTCTGCCTGCGGCAATGGAACCCTGACCTGTTCACCGGATGTGCTACCTTGTCCCAGACCAGCAGGTGCGGTAGAGATACTCTGAATGATCGGCTATGAAAAGCCAACTGACATTTACTCCTGAGGTGCTGATAAGTTGCACCCTCTACAACCACTGTGATTATTATTATCTGACGCTGCTGGTCATCTAAGACCATTTGAACATCTTGGCCATGTTCTGTTATAATCTCCACCCGGCACAGCCAGATTAGGACTGGCCACCCCTCATAGCCTGGTTTCTTCCTAGGTTCCGGCCTATCTATGTAGTTTTTCCTTGCCACCGTGCTTCTACACCTGCATTACTTGCTGTTTGGGGTTTTAGGGTGGGTTTCTGTACAGCATTTTGTGACAGCAGCTGATGTAAGAAGGGCTTTATAAATACATTTGATTGATTGATTGATACCCCAAGAGACTTGCAGCTGTAATTCCTGCAAAAGGTAACTCTACAAAGTATTGACTTTGGGGGGTGGGGGGGTGGGGGGGGTGAATATTTATGCACGCTCAAGTTCTCATTTTTTTGTCTTATTTCTTGTTTGTTTCACAAGGCATGTTGTGTAAATCAAATGATACAAATAATTTTGCACGCCCAATTTTTCAGTTTTTGATTTGTTAAAAAAGTTTGAAATATCCAATAAATGTCGTTCCACTTCATGATTGTGTCCCACTTGTTGTTGATTCTTCACAAAAAAATACAGTTTTATATCTTTATGTTTGAAGCTTGAAATGTGGCAAAAGGTCGCAAAGTTCAAGGGGGCCGAATACTTTCGCAAGGCACTGTATATGGTGGTGGTGGGCACCCCTATAGTCCCCAGCCTTTGAATGCCACTGGGCACTTTTTGTCCCTTTACCTGAGATCTGAAAGCAGATCATCTCTGATGTCATTTTAGAGAACAGAATGTAGAAGATGAAACAGTTCATCTCCATTGAAATGTTGGTGATAGAAACAGATGGAGAAATTATGCTCTCTCAGTTGCCATAGAAACATGCCCATCAAGTCACACAACACACACACACAACACTCACACAAAGCCCTCTTTCAGTCAGCACAATGCAGTCAAAAGGCACCATGCAGTCAAAATGTACATTTACGTAGTTTAGCAGAAGCTCTAATCCAGAGCGACAGCAACAGATTTTTCACATGGTTGCCTCGAGGATTCAAAGCAGCGACCTCTCGGTTACTGGCCCAACGCTCTTAACCGCTAGGCTACCTGCCTATTTACTATTTCCCACTAAACATAGTGACATACAGCACTGTAAACCAAGAGCAGCGAAGCCTTATTGACAAGTATCCTGCATTGGGAAATTCCCCACCAGGCTCACATGAAGATAAATGACATGGCCAAGATAGACGAGCCAAGTGGGACAGACAGTGATAGGATAGGAATATGATTTATCTAGGTCTGATAATGAATTACATGGTTCACAACACTGTTAGGAGAGTTTCCCTTCTCTCAGAGTGTGTGCTTTATGGCATTGTTGTGTTGTCTGTTACTCACACCAACCAAGAGAAACAGAGAGAGAGGAAGAGAGGAAGAGAGAGAGCGATAGAGAGCGAAAGTGAGAGCACGAGTGAGAGAGAGAGAGAGAAAGAGAGAGCAAAAGTGAGAGCGCGAGAGAGAGAGAGAGAAAGAGAGAGCGAAAGTGAGAGCGGGAGAGAGAGCGAGAGAGAGAGAGAGAGAGAGCGAAAGTGAGAGCGAGAGAGAGAGCGAGAGAGAGAGGACAAAGTTCTCAGTGTGTTGGTTATCAACTTTAATTGAAAAGGGCCCAATTCCATGCTGAGTCATCCACAGGGCCAGTATCGTGTCACTGACCTGGGTTCAAACACCATTGTAAATCATTTGAAATACCCCCGCTATGCCTGTTGCAAGGAACCAATAAAAAAGTGCCACAGTGCAAACCCATCCCAACTGACACTCCCGACAGTCTTAAGAAAGCGCTCAAAGCATTTGAAAGATTTAAATTAGTATTTGAACCCAGGTCTGGTTGTTCGGCTTTCACAAGGGATGCCTAACTATGTCTATAGCATGTGTTACTGCCTCACGCTCTCATAGAATACAATCCTTCTCAGTCCAAGTTTGACGCTAGATTAATCTCTAGTTACATGCCTGCCGTACAGTGGCAGCCTCTGGGCTTAGACACACCAATAATTGTGTTCTTGTTTTTCCCAATCTAAGAGGCAATGAGAACATTGTGAGATTGTGGAGGCCTGTCAAATGCAGAGACGTACAGTGACAGATCGTGTTGTGATGCATGCTTGCACACAGCAGATACACAGTAGATACTTGATAGAAGTCATTGGTAGACTTACGACAGGGTTCTCTCCAGCCGACTGCCTGTGGACCCAATGATCTCCCCCAGAGTGCAGAACATCTGGCCCAGGAAGTCCTGTAACGGGAGAACAACTAGCTCATATTACCCATGGAGTACCAGATTTAAAACATAGCTCATATTATCCATGGAGTACCAGATTTAAAACATAGCTCATATTATCCATGGAGTACCAGATTTAAAACATAGCTCATATTATCCATGGAGTACCAGACTTAAAACGTAGCTCATATTACCCAAGGAGTACCAGATTTAAAACGTAGCTCATATTACCCATGGAGTACCAGATTTAACACCTAGCTCATATTACCTATGGAGTACCAGATTTAACACCTAGCTCATATTATCCATGGAGTACCAGATTTAACACCTATAGCTTATATTACCCATGGAGTACCAGATTTAACACCTAGCTCATATTACCCATGGAGTACCAGATTTAACACCTATAGCTTATATTACCCATGGAGTACCAGATTTAACACCTAGCTCAAATTACCCATGGAGTACCAGATTTAACACCTAGCTCATATTATCCATGGATTACCAGATTTAACACATATAGCTTATATTACCCATGGAGTACCAGATTTAACACCTATAGCTTATATTACCCATGGAGTACCAGATTTAACACCTAGCTCATATTACCCATGGAGTACCAGATTTAACACCTAGCTCAAATTACCCATGGAGTACCAGATTTAACACCTAGCTCATATTACCCATGGAGTACCAGATTTAACACCTAGCTCATATTATCCATGGAGTACCAGATTTAACACCTAGCTCATATTACCCATGGAGTACCAGATTTAACACCTAGCTCATATTACCCATGGAGTACCTGTAAGGGTGTGAACTGGCGGCAGAGAAGTCAGACGCAGGAGAGAAATAACTGTGTTTCCAACGGTGCAGTTTATTTACAAAAACCAACCGGAAAACAGAATAGTAAAAATCAATGGGCAACACAACCCGATTTTCACCAGTACAGACGTACACAAACACTTACAATAAACAATCACCGACAAGGACATGAGGGGAAACAGAGGGATAAATACACAACATGTAATTGATGGGATTGGAACCAGGTGTGATGGACAAAACCAATGGAAAATAAAAAATGGATCAGCGTTGGCTAGAAGGTCGGTGACGTCGACGGCCGAACACCGCCCGAACAAGGAGGGACCAACTTCGTGCCAGTACACAACCCCCCCCCCCCCCCCCCCCCCGGGGGGGAAGCTGTAACCTGTAACAAACCTCGTTCAGTCTCCTCAGGACTTTAAATGGCCCCACAAACCGCGGCCCCAGCTCTTCCGACAGGGCAGGCGAAGAGGCAGGTTTCGGGTCGAGAGCCAGACCCGGTCCCCAGGTGCAAACACCGGGGCCTCACTGCGGTGACGATCTGGCGCTGCCAACTTTCACTGCCAACTTTCTGGCGCAGCACAGCGCGCTGAAGGTGGACATGGGCGGCGAGTTCTGGGCCATCTCTGCCCAGGGCCCGAACGCTGCCCACTCCCCCGGCCGGTCCTGGCAATAGGACCTCAGAAACCTACCCCTTATCTTGGTTAACTCTCTCCACCTGCCCGTTAACTCTCAGGGTGAAAACCTGAGGTAAGGCTGACCGAGACCCCCAGACGTTCCATGAACGCCCTCCAGACCGTCGACGTGAACTGGGGATCACAATCAGACACTATATCCTCAGGCACCCTGTAGTGCCGGAAGACGTGAGTTAAGAAGGCCTCCACAGTCTGTAGGGCTGTAGGGAGACCGGGCAAAGGGAGGAGACGACAGGACTTAGAGAAATGATCCACAACGACCAGGATCGTGGTGTTACTGTGATGGAGGTAGATCGGTCAGGAATGGCCGTTGTGGAACGGGTAAGAGTTGTAACTTACCTCTGGGCAGGTGCCTAGGAGCCTTACACTGGGAGCACACCAAGCAGGAAGAAACATAAACCCTCACATCCTTAGCCAAAGTGGGCCACCAGGACCTCCCACTAAGACAGCGCACCGACCGATCCCAGGATGACCAGAGGAGGGTGACGTGTGGGCTCAATAAATCAGCCGGGTCGCGGACAGCAGACGGAATGTACAGACGCCCAGCTGGACACTGGAGGGGAGCGGGCTCTGCACGTAACACCTGCTCAATGTCCCTATCCAGCTCCCACACTACCGGCGCCACCAGGCAGGAGGCGGGGAGTATGGGAGTGGGATCCATGGGCCGCTCCTCTGTGTCATACAGCCGGGACAATGCGTCTGCCTTAACGTTCTGGGATTCTGGTCTGTAGGAAAGGGTAAACACAAAATGGGAGAAAAACATGGCCCACCTTGCCTGGCGAGGGTTCAGTCTCCTCGCTGCACGGATGTACTCCAGATTGCGGTGGTCAGTCCAGATGAGAAAAGGGTATCTAGCCCCCTCAAGCCAATGTCGCCACGCCTTCAAGGCCTTGACGACAGCGAACAGCTCCCGGTCCCCCACATCATAGTTTCGCTCCGCCGGGCTGAGCTTCTCAGAGAAGAAGGCACAGTGGCAGAACTTCGGCGGCGTACCCGAGCGCTAAGAGAGCACAGATCCTATCCCAGCCTCGGACGCGTCCACCTCCACTACAAACGCCAAAGAGGGATCCGGATGGGCCAGCACTGTCCACCTCAGCTGTCCACTGCAAGCGCACTGGGCCCAGCAATGAGGTAATGGGAGCCACTACCTGACCAAAACCCTGGATAAACCTCTGGTAGTAGTTGGCAAACCCTAACAACCGCTGCACCTCCTTTACCGTGGTTGGATTCGGCCAATTACACATGGCTGCAATGCGGACACTCTCCATCTCCACCCCTGAAGTGGAAATGCGATACCCTAGGAAGGAGACGGACTGTTGGAAGAACAGGCATTTCTCAGCCTTGACGTACAGGTCATGCTCCAACAGGCGACCAAGCACTCTGCGCACCAGGGACACATGCTCGGCGCGTGCAGCGGAGTATATCAAAATGTCATCAATATACACCACCACACCCTGCCTGTGCAGGTCCTCGGAAAATGTTGTCTACAAAGGCCTGGAAGACTGATGGAGCATTCATCAACCCGTACGGCATGACAAGGTACTCATAGTGCCCTGAGGTGGTACTAAATGCAGTCTTCCACTCGCCCCCCTCCCGGATACGCACCAGGTTGTAAGCGCTCCTGAGATCCAATTTTGTGAAGAAGCGCGCCCTGTGCATTGACCCAATCGCACTGGCTATGAGAGGTACGGGGTAACTGTACCTCACCGTGATCTGGTTGATGCCTCGATAGTCAATACACGGGAGCAGACTTCCATCCGTCTTCTTCACAAAAAAGAAACTCAAGTAGACTGGTGGAGTGAAAGACCGACTGTACCCCTGACGCAGGGATTCGGAGACATATGTTTCCATAGCTTCCGTCTCCGCCTGTGACAGGGGATACACGTGACTCCTGGGAAGTGCAGTGTCTACCAGGAGATCTATCGTACAATCGCCCCGACGATGAGGTGGTAATTGAGTCACCATCTTTTTGGAGAAGGCGAGAGCGGATGTGAAACGGCTAGCTTAGTTAGCAGTGCGCGCTAAATAGCGTTTCAATCAGTGACGTCACTTGCTCTGAGACCTTGAAGTAGTAGTTCCCCTTGCTCTGCAAGAGCCGCGGCTTTTGTGGAGCGATGGGTAACGATGCTTCGTGGGTGACTGTTGTTGATGTGTGCAGAGGGTCCCTGGTTCGCGCCCGGGTATGGGCGAGGGGACGGTCTAAAGTTATACTGTTACATTGATGCTGTTGACCCGGATCACTGGTTGCTGCGGAAAAGGAGGATGGTCAAAAGGGGGGTGAGTGTAACGGATGTGAAACGGCTAGCTTAGTTAGCGGTGTGCGCTAAATAGCATTTCAATCGGTGACGTCACTTGCTCTGAGACCTTGAAGTAGTGGTTCCCCCTGCTCTGCAAAGGCCGTGGCTTTTGTGGAGTGATGGGTAACGATGCTTCGTGGGTGACTGTTGTTGACGTGTGCAGAAGGTCCCTGGTTCGCGCCCGGGTATGGGCGAGGGGACGGTCTAAAGTTATACTGTTACATCGGCATATTCACGGGGTATGCGCACGGTGGAGACCTGGTCTGGACTCTCCACCATAGTAGCACCAATGGAAACCCCTACCTGAGCACTCTCGCGACCACCCCGTGAGAGCCCTCTGTGACCAAGAAACAGTGGGGTTATGACGGCGGGTGAACTCCTCAAACTAGTCCAAGGCCGCATCTCCCTCTATCCATACGGCGTTGGCCCACTCCAGGGCTTTCCCGGTGAGGCACGAGATGGGGGCGGCCACCCTCTCACGGCTCGATGGAGCCGGGTGGACGGTGGCATGGTAGAGGTCGAATTGTAACAGGAACCCTAAGCAGTTCGCAGCACTCACGTCGTACTCCTGGGGCAAGGAGATACGAATCCCACTGGGTTCAGGCGGGAAAGGGGTGCTCAGGGGAGACCCCGGTTGTACTAGTGGAGACGCTGGAAAAACTCCCTGTCTCTCCCAGTGGTCCATTGTCTGGACATCACGGTCCATGGTGGTGCCAAGATGGTGTAGTATTGCTGCATGCTCCTGGACGCGCTCCTCCACCCCTATGGCCGGGGTACCTTTTCCTGCTGACTCCATAGTTTGGGTCGGTGATTCTGTAAGGGTGTGAACTGGCGGCAGAGAAGTCAGACGCAGGAGAGAAATAACTGTGTTTCCAACGGTGCAGTTTATTAACAAAAACCCACCGGAAAACATAATAATGAAAATCAATGGGCAACACAACCCGATTTTCACCAGTACAGACGTACACAAACATTTACAATAAACAATCACCGACAAGGACATGAGGGGAAACAGATGGTTAAATACACAACATGTAATTGATGGGATTGGAACCAGGTGTGATGGAAGACAAGACAAAACCAATGGAAAATGACAAATGGATCAGCAATGGCCAGAAGGTTGGTGATGTCGACCGCCGAACACCGCCCAAACAAGGAGAGGGACCAACTTTGGCGGAAGTCGTGACAGTACCAGATTTAACACCTAGCTCATATTACCCATGGAGTACCAGATTTAACTCCTAGCTCATATTACCCATGGAGTACCAGATTTAACTCCTAGCTCATATTACCCATGGAGTACCAGATTTACACAACATGGGGAAACATTTTCCTCTGGCAAAGACACCTGCGCTGAGAGCTAATGCACTGTAAATGTAGTTATAATCTACATCGCAGCTTATCTTTTAACTTTTCTTTAGGAACTTTAATTTAACCTGAGATATAATAAAGGCACGATATTCACACGCCAAAAGTAATGCAATCGCCAAGTTGCATGGACTCACTGTTTGCAATAATAGTGTTAAACATGATTTTTGAATGACTACCTCATCTTTGTACCCCACACATACAATTATCTGTAAGGTCCCTCAGTTGAGCAGTGATAGAAAACTGAGGATGGATCAACAACATTGCAGTTACTCCATAATACTAACCTAATTGACAGAGTGAAAAGATGAAAATCCAACGCAACAGAGTAGCACTCATCATATTTTCAAGCATGGTGGTGGCTTCATCATGTTATGTGTATGCTGGTCATTGGCATGGACTAGCAAGTTTTTTATGGAATGGAATAGATGGAATAAATGGAATAGAGGTAAGCACAGGCAAAATCCAACAGGAAAACCTAGTTCAGTCTGCTTTCCAACAGACACTGGGAGAAAAATTCCCCTTTCAGCAGGACAAAAACACAAGTACAAATATACACTGGAGTTGCTTACCAAGACGACATTGAACGTTCCTGAATGGCATAGTTACTTTCTGAAGGCACTGTAATTCCAATGCAAGAACCCAAATGATGACCCCAGGTATAGCTACATATCGTTATGTTACATCACAGAAATAGATACATTGTGTTCTGATTTTCGTGGTAGCCTATTTGTTCCCCTGGTTGTGAATGGAACTGTATGTATTGGAAAGTGTATTTTGCCATATCACAACTGTCACGCCCTGACCTTAGAGAGCCTTTTTGGTTTGGTCACGGTGTGATTTGGGTGGGCATTCAATGCTCTGTTTTCTATGTTTTTGTATTTCTATGTTTTGGCCAGGTATGGTTCTCAATCAGGGACAGCTGTCTATCGTTGTCTCTGATTGGGAATCATACTTAGGCAGTATGATTTGTGGGAAGTTGTCTTGGTTAGGGGCACTATAGCCCTTTTGTTATTTCTTGTTTTGTTGGCGACATTTTACAAATAAAAGAAAATGTACGCTCACTACGCTGCACCTTGGTCTCATTCCGACGACGGCCGTGACAACAACATGTCGCTGAACTCAAGAGCAGCATGATTTTCCATGAATGAAGCGGGCCTATAGGCCTATTCATATTTCAAGACAGCATGGCTGCATCTCACTGTAGTAGGCTGTAGGCTTTTGGATCTTCATGTTTGTTTATTGCATTTGTTTACTGTTAATGTAACTAGCCTAAGTATAGATTGTGTCATGACTTTATTAAACTTTAGATTTTGTTTACTTTGTATCGCTGTTTTGTTCTGTTTGCATTCAATAGTTCACATTCGCAGTTGTGTCGGTTTTCTTAGCCAAACTGCTAATCAGTGTTTTTGTTTGCATGCATGAATAACTAGGCTACAACTTTCAGCATTAAGTTGGCATTATTTTGGTGAGATAGCTGTGTGTACGTCTGCATTCACACAGGCTGTTTGTAATAGGTGAATTGCCCTATCTACTATATATTTACCAAAACGGCTAGCAAAGAACATTACAAATCATGTTAAACACTATTAGCACACACAGAGTCCATGCAACTTATTGTGACTTGTTAAGCACATTTCTACTCCTGACCTTATTTAGGTTTGTCATAATGGAGGGGTTAAATACTTAAATAATCTAAATGTAATCCATTTTAAATTTAAGCTGTAACACAACAAAATGTGGAATAAGTCAAGAATACTTTGAAGGCTCTGCATATTGAATTCTGCTCAGATCACGCTATCCCAAAATAAACAAAAGTTCCAATTCAAGAAGTGACAGGTTGGCAAAAGATCTCTGCTGTGCTCTACCAGCTCCACGGACAGCACTCTACAACCTAAAGCAAGATCTCTGCTGTGCTCTACCAGCTCCACGGACAGCACTCTACAACCTAAAGCAAGATCTCTGCTGTGCTCTACCAGCTCCACGGACAGCACTCTACAACCTAAAGCAAGATCTCTGCTGTGCTCTACCAGCTCCACGGACAGCACTCTACAACCTAAAGCAAGATCTTCATAAAAACCAACCAGTTAGATTGTTTCTTACCTTTTCAGAAGATCCACATTTATGTGTCCTTAAAAGGCTATAACTAATTACAAAAACACTATTCCTTGTGATTTGTCAAACCGTGTTTATAGTAATGTTGTTGACTAACCTTCTACTCATCCACAATGGTTTGCAATAGAGAGAGAAAAACATCTGTTAGTTGAAAATCTGCAGAGACAAAAAAACAAACAGCATTCTATTTTAGTATAAAAATTATTCAAATTCATTATTCCGACATTCCCTCCTTGAAGAAGAATATCACTTAGTAATCAAATCAAAGACTAACCAAATGTAACAGCTTTAATAGGGAAGTATTTTCCCTTGACAGTTCATTAAGTAAACATAACTAAGTGACATGAAAATATGCAAGATATTCAGCTTATATTAATAGCATGATATCACCAGTGTACTTACATGTTTTGAAATGTTTGAACTTCTGGTGTCCACATTGTACCTGTCAGAAAAAGGGACAATACATCAGCACCTGGTGATGGGTTGAATCTACAAAAAAAATCAAAGTTACTTTAAAAAGGGTCAATCTGCAGTTTCTACAGCAATGTTTTGACTTAAATGAATAATTTGTAGGCTTTTATTCTTGAAGAATATACCTTAGAAATGCCTCATTAGCTTAGTTCAACTGTTGTACCCCATCAGAACACAAAATAATAAAATAAAGGTTGTTTTACTCTAATGTTTGTAATAAAAGTAGATGTATACAAACACTCTATTGCCTCAAAACAATTATTTTGATATCATGGATGGTCAAGTCCATGCATCCATATCTCTGTCTATGAATTTGAGAGGGATTGTCACGTTCGCTGGAATAATTATCGAACCAAGCTGCAGCGCGATATGGTTTCCACATCTAATTTATTAGAAATGCACAAAAACAACAAAGAAAGAACTAAACAAACAACGAACCGTAACTAAGAGGTGTAACATACACTAACTCAAAACAATATCCCATAAAACACAGGTGGAAAAAATGCTACATAATAAATATGATCCCCAATTAGAGACAAAGATAGCCAGCTGCCTCTAATTTGGAATCATACCAAACACCAACATTGAAAAACTAAACTAGAACCCCACATAGAAAATATTAACTAGAAAAAAAAACCAGTCACGCCCTGACCTACTCTACCATAGAAAATATAAGGGCTCTCTATGGTCAGGACGTGACAGTGATTGCATTTCTCCAGACCCATTTTTACCAAAATAGTTGTGGGGAAAATGCTTTGTTATTGTTCCAACTGCTGATTGCCCCTTTAAAGCTCTTGCCTATCTGAACAAGTGTTGTTTCTGTGTTTTAAAAAAAAGATCCTATTCTGGATTTCTATTTCGTACATTTGATGTTGAACTCTGCATTGTTGAGGAAGAGCTTGTATGTAAGCATTTAGCTGGATGGTTTACACCTTTTGTATTCTGTACTTGTGACAAATAACATTTGATTTGAGATCTTTTGATATTTTCCTTAGGGAGCGCATGTGCCAGGATACGGTGTCTATATTAGGACGGTGATAAACTACCCTGAAACAAAGACTACATTCACTGTTTCTCTGAATCCGTCTGTCGTCTCTCTGTTCTCTCCCTTCTTTCAAAGTCACAAGGATTTGGCATCACTGTCACTCATCCTTATCAGGAGTTAATGTCAGTGTCAACAAGAGTTACTTTCAGTCTCATCAGGAATTATGGTTTGTCTAAGTGACACTGACACCAACTCCTTGTGACTCTGAGACTGTCCTTATATGGACACCGTAATAGTAGCCTAAATTGTTTTTCATTTAATTGAAATAAAAAACAAACACCCTTGCTTTTCATGAACTAACCCTTACACATGTCTTTTCTTACTAGCATTGACTTTGCTGATAGATACTTTAATGGGAAACAATATATTGACTTTGACCGTGTGGTTGACTCACCTATTGTAGCTATCTTAAAATTAATGAACTAACTGTAAGTCATTTTAGATAAGAGTGTCTGCAAATGACAAAAATCTAAATGTAAAAATGTAACACAAATGGCATTCACCTGGTTTTTAATAGAAAACAACGTGCTATCAGTTGTTAGGTTGACACTAAAATGATCTTCACGCCAATAGCTACTTGTTACAGTACATCTGGAATTGACCCAAAACTATTTATCAAGCATTGATAAAGTAATAACTAGTTACCATATATAATATGTACCTTTATGACTTTGTGCCCCTCTCCCCACAGGTGTGATTACTACCTCTGAGGGTTTAGAGCTTGAGGTAGTTACCTCTGCAGGCTAAAGTTAAATCTAGACTTGGTTTCCTCTATTGTAATCGCTCCTCTTTCACACCAGCTGCCAAACTAACCCTGATTCAGATGACCATCTTACCCATGCTAGATTATTGGGACGCAATTAATAGAGATCGGCAGGTTAGGGTGCTCTCAAGCGGCTAGATGTTCTTTACCATTCGGCCATCAGATTTGCCACCAATGCTCCTTATAGGACACATCACTGCACTCTATACTCCTCTGTAAACTGGTCATCTCTATACCCGTCGCAAGACCCACTGGTTGATGCTTATTTACAAAACCCTCTTAGGCCTCACTCCCCCCTATCGGAGATATCTACTGCAGCCCTCATCCTCCACATACACCCGTTCTGCCAGTCACATTCTGTTAAAGGTCCCCAAAGCACACACATCCCTAGGTCGCTCGTCTTTTCAGTTCACTGCAGCTAGCAACTGGAACGAGCTGCAACAAACACTCAAACTAGACAATTTTATCTCAATCTCTTCATTCAAAGACTCAATCATGGACATTTTTACTGACAGTTGTGGCTGCTTTGCGTGATGTATTGTTGTCTCTACCTTCTTGCCCTTTGTGCTGTTGTCTGTGCCCAATAATGTTTGTACCATGTTTTGTGCCGCTACCATGTTGTGCTGCTGCCATGTTTTGTTGCTACCATGCTGTGATTTCATGTGTTGCTGCCATGCTGTGTTGTCTTAGGCCTCTTTTTATGTAGTGTTGTGGTGTCTCTCTTGTCGTGATGTGTGTTTTGTCCTATTTTTGTATTTTATTTGGTATTTTTAATCCTAGCCCTCGTCCCCATAGGAGGCCTTTTGTATTTTTGGTAGGCTGTCATTGTAAATAAGAATTTGTTCTTAGCTGACCTGCCTAGTTAAATAAAGGTTAAATAAAATGTTAAATAAAAAATAAATAAAAAATTAAATAAACATCTGGTAAAATCATGACTGTAAGTTAAACCATAAACATACATTAATGTACTTCCTCATATAGTACAGGCAGCCTAAACTTAACTGTAATCAAATCCTGACTTTACAGCTGTGCATGAAGATGAAACAATAGATTACCCGCACAGGACAGGTAAACATCATGTTTAATAAATAAATAAGCAGCGTGTATGTAGATAAGAAGGAAGAGTCAAGAATGACAAAGACAAATGGATGTGGATCCGAATGGTAATGAATTCCAAAATAGGATCGACTGTATGAATTGAAGACCCTATCACCCCCCTCCCACCCACCAGGGGGGGAAAACATGGCACTTTTTTCCTCAAGGCTACCTCGTCATCCTCACGGTGCTCTCTTAAGTGCCAACATAACGAGTTCCTATAAAAAGCTTGTTTGACAAAGGAAATCCACTTGCTGCTAAACTGATTTACACAAATTACTGCACATTACACAAGAATATAATGCATTTTTCTTCTCCGTCTGGAATCTCTTTCTCCCTTTGCACCCACTCGTTTCTGTCAGTGTTTTTGAAGTCAAACAGTGGAGGACGATGCACTGCCTCGTGCTAAAGAGAAACAGCAACCTTGCCATCATCTGGGTCCTTTGAATAGATTATGAAGGAGATTTTCAATAGGACCGAGGGGTCAAATGCTTGACTTGACCGTAATTAACAAGATGAGCTCCTCCAGGACTCCACGGTAGAGTCAAAAGGAAATACTATAGACATTTTAAAGATAGTTAAGTTGGATAGTTGACAGGCATTTAGATAGCTGACTTTATTGAAGATGTACACAGTGTTGGTAAGTAGCCCGTTACTTGCACATTCCAAGACATACATCCGTATTGAATTTGTTTCCCAGGAGAAATATAGTGTCAAGAAAAAGTATGTGGACCCTTTTTAAATTACCTGGATTTCTGCATAAATTTTAATCTGATCTTTGTCTAAGTCACAATAATAGATAAATACAGTGTGTTTAACCTAATAACAAACAAATTATTGTATTTTTCTTGTCTATATTGAATACATAATTTAAACATTCACAGTGTAGGTTGGAAAAAGTATGTGAACCCTTAGGCTAATGACTTCACTAAAAGCTCATTGGAGTCAATGAGGTTAAGAATAGTCCTAGAGTGTCAGCTAAATACTTACAGAAATATATGGAAGATGCTAACATCTCTGTTGACAAGTCTACAATACGTAAAACACTAAACAAGAATGGTGTTCATGGGACGACACCATGGAAGAAGCCACTGCTGTCCAAAAAAAAACATTGCTGCATGTCTAAAGTTCGCAAAAGAGCACCTGGATGGTCCACAGCGCTACTGGCAAAATATTCTGTGGACAGATGAAACTAAAGTTGTGTTGTTTGGAAGGAACACACAACACTATGTGTGGAGAAAAAAAGGCACAGCACACCAACATCAAAACCTCATCCCAACTGTAAAATATGGTGGAGGGATCCTGGGTCTCCCTAACCTGCCGCCACTCCCCCAGTGCTCTCTCCCTCTTCCTCTCTCTGTGTGTGTGTGTGTGTGTGTGTGTGTGTGTGTGTGTGTGTGTGTGTGTGTGTGTGTGCGGAGACAGGTGTGCTGGAGGCAGAGCAGATCCCCACCAGCTGCAACCTGTTCCATAATCAAGACCTCGACAAATACTCAGCCCTGCCACTTCCACACTGCCAGATCGTAACCTCTGCTCAGTCAGTCTGCGTTTTTTAGCCAATTGTTTCTGCTTAGATCCTGTTTTCATGTTATGCCTGTTTTCCTTTGCCTGACGCTGTTTTCTTCTCTGTTACGGTTCTGCCAGCTCTAACTCTGGTCCCCTTCTCCAGTCCCACGTCTTGTCATCCTGCTACTCTGTCCTGGACCCCCCACCCCACTGCCTAATTGGATTCCCCTCTGGTCCTGCTTCCCCAGTCCCAACCCCTCCCGCTCCAGTCAGCCTCCACACTTAGCTTCCTGCAACCCGCCCGAGCTTCCCCTGGCCTGCTCCCCATCTTCCCCGTGTTTCAATAAATACCTTGGTTACCTCATCCCAGTCTCCTCGTCTGAGTCTACTCTTGGGTTCACCTGTTCCGTGCCATGTGACTCTGCTTTGCTGCCACAGGGCCTGGACAGCTTGCTGTCATCGACGGAAAAATGAATTCATCAAGACATTTTGCAGGAGAATGTAAGGCTATCTGTCCGCCAATTGAAGCTCAACAGAAGTTAGGTGATGCAACAGGACAACAACCCAAAAGACAGAAGTAAGTCAACAACAGAATGCCTTGATCAGAAGAAAATACACCTTCTGGAGTCGCCCAGTCAGTCCTGACCTCAACCCGATTGAGATGCTGTGGCATGACCTCAAGAGTAGTTCACACCAGACATCCCAAGAATATTTTGGAACTGAAATAGTTTTGTAAAGAGGAATGGTCCAAAATTCCTCCTGACCGTTGTGTAGGTCCGATCTGCAACTACAAAAAACAATTGGTTGAGGTTATTGCTGCCAAAGGAGGGTCAATCTGTTATGAAATCCAAGGGTTCACATACTTTTCCAACCTGCACTATGAATGTTTACACGGTGTGTTCAATAGATATGAAAAATTATAATTGTTTGTGTGTTATTAGTTTAAGCAGACTGTCTATTGTTGTGATGAAGATCAGATAAAATGTTAACCAATTACCTGCAGAAATCCAGGTAATTCTAAAGGGTTCACATACTTTTTTCTTCCCACTGTAGTTGCTGTGTAGAACCTGAGTGACTGACAAGGCCCTTGGATGGGACAGGTACAGAGAGCCAATTGTAGTGCTAGTACGGTATTGCGAAGCCATACGGACCCGCTAGATCCAGGGAGGATATCAGAACTTCGCTACACATGCAATAACATCTGCTAAACATGTGTATGTGACAAATCAAATTTGATTGTGATTTGATATAGGTAGTGTAAGATGGTGAGAAAGATTGAGCTGTCAAAATGAGTCTGTCGAAACGTCATTGTCAAATGCAAATGCAAAAGATGTATTAAGGCTACTATGAATGCCTTCACTCTTTAAAAAATATAAGGGTTATTCTGCTGTCCCTGTAGTTGAAACCTTTTGGTTCTAGGTAGGTTTAAGAGTCTGGCTTGGCCCTACGAGAATGTAAGATATCTTCTAAAAGTAATTTATCACACTTTATGAACCTTTCGTTTATAACATCTTCAAAGATAAATGTTCAAGTTCTTCTTACATAATGTTTGTATTTTGAATACAAAATATCACAAAGGTATTTGAAACTATTCTATTCTCCAACTCTCAACTTTTCTTCTCTTTTCTTTCAACCTCTTATTATTTCCCCTCTCCTTTACAGCTCTGTGATGGACAGGTGAGGGTTCTGCATGGCCAGGAGAGAGGCCGCAGTACTAGGGCACCTGACAGAACTGACAACGGTGTGACAGACAGACAGACAACCTAGCTCACTGCTCCAGCATCTGGAAGACTCTGATTTGGAAATCTAGGACAAAACTAAGAAATGCAATAAACACTTAGGAAAGAGCTTTAAAAAAGCTGCTCAGTTGTTCAAGCTTCACATGCAGACCAGTTCATTTGTAAATGAGGATCGAACATAGGCACAGGCCCTCATTTCTACCAATTCATCACAAATTAAGTGGTGTCTTTTCAGAAGAAGCTGTGCCTTCAGTTCTTTCATTAACAGCCTCTCTTAATTTTGGCATAAATCTGCTTCCATATGTTGTCACCGTGTTTCAGAGCAGCAGAGGAAAATAAAAAGTTTTTAGTGATAAAGCTGAAAACTAGGGGCCAATGTGTATTGTGATGAAAAGTAGAGAGGCTCACCTGAAGAATGAGAAAGCTATAACAACCACATTATCAGAATCTAGCGAAGTGGCAGAGAGCAGAACTCCCCGCTCTCAAACACTAAGCCTCCAAAAGTATCTCTAAACTCCAGAACCTTTCTTACTTCTATTAGCCTACCTACTCTCCCTCTACAACGAGTCTTCCATCTCAGTTTTTCCTCGATCCCTCACTTTCAATCGGAATTGCCCCTCACTCACTCAGTACAAATCCCATCTCTGGCGGTGTAAAATTGAGTGCTGAGCCAGGCCTGGGTGGTATCAAATGAAATTACAACACAGTAGGATAAGCCTGGAAGCGCTGAGCGAAATTAGATTTAGCAGTGCGAGGAGTGATAAACCCGCCCCAAATATCAGATAGCCTCATTTACATGGCAGGCGACAGAGGACCTCAGGGCAGCTCTTTGTAATCGAGACAAAGGACCGGCATTAAACACATTGTGATATCCTGGAAGGTGGGGCGTGAATTAACACAAATTACCACGTTGATACAAATCGAATCCTAATGAGAAGGAAACATTATTGTAGAATTTCCAAAAACCTTAATTACAGTGAAGGATCAATGCACAGGTTTACCTGGGCTGATAGGGAATCCATACATAATTGATAGCGGCCAGGGGCCCGTGGTAGGGTTTGTTCCGTGCCTGCTTAATTACATTACAGGTAGCCTAGTGGTTAGGGAAGCGAGCCGGAGGGTTACCAGTTCCCGGGTCTGATGGGAAAAATCTGGGGGGGAAGTGACCTGGCAACCAGAGATGCTATTGCCTGCTGTTGTGGCACTTGAGCAAGGCACTTAACCACCCACAACAACGGCTCCATGGAGCCCAGTGTGGCAGGCCCGCCTCTCCAACCTGTATATGTATGTGTCTTTCAGAGGGGTTGGGATAAAGCGGAAGTCACATTTCGGTTTGGCCTTTATAAACCACTGTATCTACTATAACAGCACAAAAACTACAGGTTCAAAAACAAACTATAACACCCTTCCAAGGACAGTGTTACTTCCAACTCTCTCTCAGCAAGGTGTAAAAAATCACACCATCACTCTGACTTGACCTTCTTAAAAACTCCAGCAGAACCCAAGTTCTTTATTCTTCCATCCTTTGCTGCTTGGTCATCAGACAGTCATGTTAGCCTATTCCTTATTATCTAAATGGAAGAAAATGATGTGAACTCCCCTTCACGTTTGACAAGTCATTAGATCTAGGAGAAATGCATGACGTGCATTTACTTCTTCGTGCTCACGACTTGACGAGTAATCAAGTTCTCTTTTTAAAAGAACTCAGTCACTTCTCAGAAGGCAAGCTAATTGACCTGAGGATAGGATCCTCATAATTGAGGAAAAGTATGGAAAATAAAGACCTACCTACCTATCTACAGGATACAACTGAGCATCATGCAGTGTTCTATATCTCTTGTATATCTGCTGAGTCTCTGGAAAGCCTTGTTATGCCACGATACACTAGTCATAACAGAGTGGGAAGCCCTTCTGAAATGTTACCGACCCCCACTCTTCTTTATATAATGATTCCATTAGATACAAGAGAAAAGGATGTTGTCTTCGCCCCATATAGCATGCTCAGATTGAAAGGTAGAACTAAGAGCAGGTATAGATATTAGATAACCCGTTCCATCTAGTTTCCTAGTGTACAGTACAAATGGTACATTGTTGCAGAAGAACTTTCCTGCAATGCAGGAAATGTCAAACGTGTATTGTATTTGAGGTTTAAAAAGACTTCTGAAGTTTGTAATTTCCACTCAAAATTCCCTAACGAAACATGTAATCAACCCCTACAAAAATGTCCATTAATTATAATCCACATACTAACTCACATTTCCTGTTTCTGCAGGATTATTTTCCTACTGTAGCAAACTGGCTCAAATTAAGATCCTACATCTGTTTACATGTAACAACTAAGCCCTATCTTCATCCCCATCTCTATCCCTATCTTTAAGCACTATCTCCATCCCCATCTTTAAGCCCTATCTTCATCCCCATCTCTATCCCTATCTTTAAGCCCCATCTCTATCCCGCACCTTGAAGCCCTATCTCTATCCCCATCTTTAAGCCCTATCTCTATCCCCATCTTTAAGCCCTATCTCTATCCCCATCTTTAAGCCCCACCTCTATTGCTATCTTGAAGCCCTATCTCTATCCCTATCTTGAAGCCCTATCTCTATCCCTATCTTTAAGCCCCATCTCTATCCCTGTCTTCATCCCCATCTCTATCTTCATCCCTATCTCTATCCCTATCTTGAAGCCATGTCTCTATCCCCATTTTTAAGCCCCATCTCTATCCCTCTCCCTATCTTTAAGCCATATCTCTATCCCTATCCCCATCTTTAAGCACTCTATCCCTATCTCCAAGCCCCATCTCTATCCCCATCTTTAAGCCCTATCTCTATCCCCATCTTTAAGCCCTATCTCTATCCCCATCTTTAAGCCCCATCTCTATCGCTATCTTGAAGCCCTATCTCTATCCCTAATTTGAAGCCCTCTCTATCCCTATCTTTAAGCCCCATCTCTATCCCTGTCTTCATCCCCATCTCTATCCCTATCTTCATCCCTATCTCTATCCCTATCTTGAAGCCCTGTCTCTATCCCCATTTTTAAGCCCTGTCTCTATCCCCATTTTTAAGCCCCATCTTTATCCCTCTCCCTATCTTTAAGCCATATCTCTATCCCTATCGCTATCCCCATCTTTAAGCACTCTATCCCTATCTCCAAGCCCTATCTCCAAGCCCTATCCCTATCTCTAAGCCCCATCCCTAACCCTATCTCTATCTATACCCCTATTTCTAAGACCTTACAGTGCCTCCATGGCACTTCCTACCTTTCCTATCTATTGTGATTCAGGATGCTAAAAATAATCTCTAGAGGGAAGGATATGGTTAAATTATTCATCCAGCCATAACAGGGGCTCTCCCTTTTATTGGAGCCACCTCTCGGGACCTGAAATCAGGGAGACGACAGCGGCAGCACTCCCATGGGGCCTTGAAGATCCATATCTGGACAATCCTGGAAATGCAATAGGCATCCAATTTATTTCCATATACCTTCTATGACCTCACTTATGTCACAAGGATGACAGGTGTGACTCCAACAAAAAAAAAGTGGATATCGATCAACGTTTCGTTACACAGGGCTGAGAATAGCTGTCAATAGCCTGTATAGCCTGTATAGGCTGTATAATCTGTGTAGCCTGCATAATCTGTATAACCTGTGTATCCTGTGTAGCCTGTATAGCCTGTATAATCTGTATAGCCTGTATAATCTGTATATCCTGTGTAGCCTGTATAATCTGTATAGCCTGTATATCCTGTGTAGCCTGTGTAGCCTGTGTCATGACGTTGGCCTGGGAGTATGTTTATGACAGTCATAAATACCTCTTTCTCCATTTATCCTCTCTCTACCCTACTGATGTTACATTTGCAAACCCCTTGGTTAACATAGAGATTCTGGGAACATCAGAAGGTGAGGGGAAATGAACTATATTCTGATAATCCGACCAATTGAACATGTGCAGTGGTACTTAATGAATATGATGTCAGTTCGGTTGTCATCTGAGACATTCTCATCAATGATAAGATGACATAAACTCTACAGTGGAAAGTCTACACATCAGAGTTATCGGATTCACATGGAATTGTTGTTCAATTTAAATGTTTGAATATGAAATTATTCATGATGGGATGGGAAATGTGATTTTAGCTTCTAAAATGTGAGATTTGGGTTTTCACAAGGTAGGGCTCTGCTCAATCAGTGGCCCGCCCCTGTGAAGGGACAGGGGCTATAAAACATTTCAAACACGCCCTCCTCTCCCTTCCTATATAAAGCCTTGACGACAATATAACCTCCTGTTCCGAGGATGTGAGGACGATGGTCCGATGTCAGAATGGTTCAGATAATAACTACAGAACGAAGCCAACATCAGCGTGAGCTTTGGTTGTGAATGGTATGAACTTTGAACTCTTATTCACTACAGAAGTCATACCTCCTAGCCGTTGAGTTAGCAACAGTAGCAAACGAGGGTTAGGAAGGAACAGACAGAGTATCCCGTCTATCACACAACGACGTTAGTACAACGTAGCCAATTGACCACCAGAGACGTTCTTCAAAGGACAAAGGACTCAGCTTGGCAACACGGCCTTCCATCTACCACCAACCTACCGAAGCACAGCTCAGAGTAAATATTTATTGCATTTTCCTTTTCCAAATGGGCGGTAATTTAGAATGCATAAGATACTGTATATACGATAGCATAGCTTCACCCTTTGTTCCTCAGTCTTCCCGCTCTTTCACTCAAATCCAGCCCCTTTTCTTTTGTGTAACCAGCTGTCATATCTGTTCCGCCCGCTAGGGACGTTTTCCTTTATGACGTAATTTGTAATCAAGTTATGAATAATTATGTGTATATGTAATTCTGTGTGATTAGTTAGGTATTTAGTAAATAAATAATTAAACCCAATTTTGTATTGCTGATTCAACTTGTTAGCCAGGGTTCGTGAAGATAACCAAGGATTTACAACTTTCAGATGAGACTGAATTAAGGTGACGATAACAGGAAGATAACAGGTCTATAAATATTATTTTGTGGTGCCCCGACTCTCTAGTTAATTACATTTACATGATTAGCCCAATCAGGTAATATTAATTACGGAGAAATTATTTTATAGAATAGCATGTCATATCACTTAACCCCGCATAGCCAAAGACACAACACCTGTATAATCTGTATAGCCTGTATAACCTGTATAATCTGTATAGCCTGTATAAACTGTACAGCCTTTATAACCTGTATAATCTGTATAGCCTGTATAATCTGTATAATCTGTATAGCCTGTCTAATCTATAACCTGTATATCCTGCGTAGCCTGTATAGCCTGTATAATCTGTGTAGCATGTATAATCTGTTTAATCTGTGTAGCCTGTATAGCCTGTATAATCTGTATAATCTGTGTAGCCTGTATAACCTATATTGCCTGTATAGCCTGTATAATCTGTATAGCCTGTATAACCTGTATAGCCTGTATAATCTGTATAGCCTGTATAATCTGTATAACCTCTATAACCTGTATAGCCTGTATAATCTATTTGGCCTGTATAATCTGTATAGCCTGTATAATCTGTATAGCCTGTATAGCCTGTATAGCCTGTATAATCTGTATAGCCTGTATAACCTGTATAATCTGTATAGCCTGTATAACCTGTATAGCCTGTCTAGCCTGTATAACCTGTATAATCTGTATAGCCTGTATAATCTGTATAGCCTGTCTAGCCTGTATAACCTGTATAATCTGTATAGCCTGTATAATCTGTATAGCCTGTATAATCTGTATAGCCTGTATAATCTGTATAGCCTGTATAATCTGTATAATCTGTATAGCCTGTATAATCTGTATAGCCTGTATAATCTGTATAGCCTGTATAGCCTGTATAATCTGTATAGCCTGTATAATCTGTATAGCCTGTATAATCTGTATAATCTGTATAGCCTGTATAATCTGTATAGCCTGTATAGCCTGTGCAACCTGTATAACCTGTATGACCTGTATAACCTTTTCACAGTCCAGGGTCAGCCATTATTAATCTTGGAGCATTTTGGGTCAAGTGCCTTGCTAAAGGGCACATTGACAGATTTTTCACCTTGTCGGCTCAGGATTCGAAAGAGCGACCTTTTGGTTCCTGGCCAAATGCTCTAACAGCTATCATCATGCTATTCATCATTATGCTATTGATTGAGGAGTACCATAAGGTCATGAACTGCGGCGCGATAATTGCAATTCTCTGCCGTGTCACCGAGCATTCCGAGTCGTTAGTCTCTGAGGTGCCATTTCCACACGTCGAAGACATTCCTCTACTGCATTGCCATAAACATTGTTAGAAATGCCGAATTTCCACCTAAGACTTACCCCACACCAGTGTATTGCCATGTTTCAAGTTTTAAGTATGTACGGATACACATGGTGTACACGTCCAATGAAATGCTTACCTGCAGGTTCCTTCTGGACGATGCAACAACAATAAGAAATAATACAAGATAATGGCTCAGTAGAATAGAATAAACATGTATTCATCAGTATAATACAGGAAGGAACAACGTTTATGTTGATGTTGGCACCAAGTCAGAGCCAGTCCATCGAGGCCATGGCCCAGTGAGACACCGTCGCCCGTCCATGGAGTTGGAAACAAGTCAAGTCTGCCATTTGAGTAAAACACAGCCGTAAGCCTTAGGTGGAAACTCAGCATAACATTTTCTCTGGTGGTTAACTACCGTAATGAACCGCTTCCCGGTTCACGGGGCAGTGAATGTGCACAGTAGAAGTCATGTGGGGACACATTTTCATAGCTTATGTAAGGCATTAAGCAGGCATTTATGTACTAGCTGTTAATGAGCCATCAATCCACCACATATTAGCAGAACATGTTAGTATACATTAGCTGATTAGGGGGGAACACTTGTTAATGTGAGTCACAAGAATTTAAGCTTTCTGCCCATATAAGGCATGTCTATGTCCTGGAAAGTTGACTGTTACTTACAATGTAATTCTAGTCACATTAGCCCACGTTAGCAACAACCGTCCCGGTATAGGGACACCGATCCCACAACCGTCCCGGTATAGGGACATCGATCCCATAGAGGTTTTAATGTGAAACATCACTCTTGTTCTTAGAGAAGCTACAATAACACTTTCAGTTTGTTATTTTTGAGAATTTCAGCTGACAAAAATTAGATGGCACTTTAAAGTGGGATGTTTTACGGGTAGAAGTCTGTAGATGTATTAAGTGTAGAAGTTTGTAGATGTATTAAGTGTAGAAGTTTGTAGATGTATTAAGTGTAGAAGTCTGTAGATGTATTAAGTGTAGAAGTTTGTAGATGTATTAAGTGTAGAAGTTTGTAGATGTATTAAGTGTAGACGTCTGTAGATGTATTAAGTGTAGAAGTCTGTAGATGTATTAAGTGTAGAAGTCTGTAGATGTATTAAGTGTAGAAGTCTGTAGATGTATTAAGTGTAGAAGTCTGTAGATGTATTAAGTGTAGAAGTCTGTAGATGTATTAAGTGTAGAAGTTTGTAGATGTATTAAGTGTAGAAGTTTGTAGATGTATTAAGTGTAGAAGTCTGTAGATGTATTACGGGTAGAAGTCTGTAGATGTATTAAGTGTAGAAGTCTGTAGATGTATTAAGTGTAGAAGTCTGTAGATGTATTAAGTGTAGAAGTTTGTAGATGTATTAAGTGTAGAAGTCTGTAGATGTATTAAGTGTAGAAGTCTGTAGATGTATTAAGTGTAGAAGTCTGTAGATGTATTAAGTGTAGAAGTTTGTAGATGTATTAAGTGTAGAAGTCTGTAGATGTATTAAGTGTAGAAGTCTGTAGATGTATTAAGTGTAGAAGTCTGTAGATGTACTAAGTGTAGAAGTCTGTAGATGTATTAAGTGTAGAAGTCTGTAGATGTATTAAGTGTAGAAGTCTGTAGATGTATTAAGTGTAGAAGTCTGTAGATGTATTAAGTGTAGAAGTCTGTAGATGTATTAAGTGTAGAAGTCTGTAGATGTATTAAGTGTAGAAGTCTGTAGATGTATTACGGGTAGAAGTCTGTAGATGTATTAAGTGTAGAAGTCTGTAGATGTATTAAGTGTAGAAGTCTGTAGATGTATTAAGTGTAGAAGTTTGTAGATGTATTAAGTGTAGAAGTCTGTAGATGTATTAAGTGTAGAAGTCTGTAGATGTATTAAGTGTAGAAGTCTGTAGATGTATTAAGTGTAGAAGTTTGTAGATGTATTAAGTGTAGAAGTCTGTAGATGTATTAAGTGTAGAAGTCTGTAGATGTATTAAGTGTAGAAGTCTGTAGATGTACTAAGTGTAGAAGTCTGTAGATGTATTAAGTGTAGAAGTCTGTAGATGTATTAAGTGTAGAAGTCTGTAGATGTATTAAGTGTAGAAGTCTGTAGATGTATTAAGTGTAGAAGTCTGTAGATGTATTAAGTGTAGAAGTCTGTAGATGTATTAAGTGTAGAAGTCTGTAGATGTATTACGGGTAGAAGTCTGTAGATGTATTAAGTGTAGAAGTCTGTAGATGTATTAAGTGTAGAAGTCTGTAGATGTATTAAGTGTAGAAGTTTGTAGATGTATTAAGTGTAGAAGTCTGTAGATGTATTAAGTGTAGAAGTCTGTAGATGTATTAAGTGTAGAAGTCTGTAGATGTATTAAGTGTAGAAGTTTGTAGATGTATTAAGTGTAGAAGTCTGTAGATGTATTAAGTGTAGAAGTCTGTAGATGTATTAAGTGTAGAAGTCTGTAGATGTATTAAGTGTAGAAGTTTGTAGATGTATTAAGTGTAGAAGTCTGTAGATGTATTAAGTGTAGAAGTCTGTAGATGTATTAAGTGTAGAAGTCTGTAGATGTATTAAGTGTAGAAGTCTGTAGATGTATTAAGTGTAGAAGTCTGTAGATGTATTAAGTGTAGAAGTCTGTAGATGTATTAAGTGTAGAAGTCTGTAGATGTATTAAGTGTAGAAGTCTGTAGATGTATTAAGTGTAGAAGTCTGTAGATGTATTAAGTGTAGAAGTCTGTAGATGTATTAAGTGTAGAAGTCTGTAGATGTATTAAGTATAGAAGTCTGTAGATGTATTAAGTGTAGAAGTCTGTAGATGTATTAAGTGTAGAAGTTTGTAGATGTATTAAGTGTAGAAGTCTGTAGATGTATTAAGTGTAGAAGTCTGTAGATGTATTAAGTGTAAAAGTTTGTAGATGTTTTAAGTGTAGATGTTTGTAGATGTTTTAAATGTAAAGTTTAAACATGTTTTAAGTGTGTAGAGTGAGGATCTTTTAAGTGTGAAGGACAACATCAGAGATGATACAAGACGCAGTCAACAAAGAAAACGTGACAGCCAACAGAGTGTGTGTGTGCGCACGATTGTGGACTGTTACTGAATAATTCACCTCTAATGATTCAGCATGGCTGTCCCAGGGGAGGGGGTTAGCCAAAGCCTGAGCATGATCGGTGGTAGGTTTTGCGGGGAATAATAATAAAGGTATACTATTTTTAAAAGTATGTATGTCTATATAGGTATGTGTATATTTATGCATGTGTGTATGGAGATATATATATTAACCCCAGAAAATATATGGTGGATTGTTAATGATGCAGACAATTACATTGATGGAACCAATATTCTTTCCGCAATATCAATCTAATCCAACCTTAACAAAAAATTACACAAATATTTAAAAAACCTGAGCATGTGCCTGTAAGAAAGAGAATGTGTGTGTGTGTGTACCCATCTGTGCGTCTGCATTTTTTACACAATTCACAGTTTCCCTTGCATATTACTTTCTCACTGTTCCCACCCAGTTAGGTAACAAACCAAATTCTCCCAATCCCAGACCAAAGATTAGCAACACTGCAAACATGAATTTACACAACCCATAGGGAGTCATTTGCTAGAGATTATGTCTAACAAATCATGTGGAGAGCCCAAATGGACAGGAAATCCTAAAACTACACGCATAATATAAAGTTTGCCATGTATAATAATATATTATTATAACTGTATATGGTGTAAATAGCCTAGTGATGTGTGTGTATGAGTGTGTGTGTTTGCGTCAATCTATTCCTGCACAGCTGGCTATACCGGTAGGGTTTAAATCAGAACAGTGTCATGACTGTCTTGATCAGGTCAGGTTACAGGAGACCACAACCCTACAGATTATCTCTCAACCCCAACAGAGGAGGAGAGATCTAGGGGTCTGAAGACGTGGGGGGTTTTATGGCCCCCACGCCCCTGGTAAATCTCAGGCCACAGACAAATTCCTTTGTCCTGTCACTATAGAGAACCAGCCTCAGGACATTAAACATGAACTAAAGGGACTTTGGAACAATGGTTTTCGTCAGCCACAATGGTGGTCATGACGATAGATGGACTATGAAAATGTATGTCATTTTTGTTCTGATATTAAAGGTTAATAGATGACGTTATTACGAAAACATTGTAATGTGAAGGGTTTTCCTAGTATATGTTTGATGTTTTTACATTGTACGTTGTATGGAAAATGTCCAAATCAAAGAGAATGTTTTGGGGAAGATGAAATGTTAAGTTAATTGTCTAAAATGGGATTTGAGAAAAATCTAGCCCTTGCCTCATTAACTTGCCCAGAGAATTGCCCAGAGAATTGCCCTAAAGGCGGCCACGCCTACTTCCTGAGAGTATAGAATTTACAACAGGACTACGTGACCCCAGCTGCAGCAGGGTCTTAAAAGTCAACAAACCCAGAATGCAACGCATGTTTGAGGACAAAGAAATCCTTTTCTACCCAAGCTACGGATGAGTAGCTGTGTCTAAGCGGATGAATTCAAGTCGAACCACCTAGCCTCCATCTTCCATCGAATCACGGTATCTAAAGGGTTTCATTCCTATGCTGGGAGCTCTGAGCTACAGAGCTGTCTGGACTCAGAATACCCCTTCCAGAGAAAGGGGTGAGGGAACAGACTCCTAAGCCAAAAAGGACACTGACACCGGGAAGACGGTCAGAGAGGTGCGCCAGAGTAGCGCGTCATCGAACAGCTGAATGCCTACGCAGAGAATCCCCGGTGATCATCACCACGTAATTACATCATTGTATTCTGACCCATAAGAGCGGCAGTTTGAGGCAAGGCTAGGGTTAGAATAGCATAGCTGACAAATTCACCCCAATGTATATTTCTCTTGTGTACTTCATTTTTTTGAAATTCCCATTGTGGGTAACACATGTGCCATAGTGTGTTGGCCCGTTATACTAAGTTCTAATTTGAGCTTTTAGTAAATATTCAATTAAGATTGGTGTGGTACGAATTCATTAGTGGGACCCGGGTCCGTGCAGATTCACGGGCTATACGACGTTCAGAACGAGACTGTCAGAGGCAACTGGTTAATTAGCGGCTGTTGTAAAATCGATATTCTGATATTCTTTGAGTTAATTTGGGAAATAGAAACTCAATAACAACTAGTTTTCCCATGGTGCCCCAGGTTAGTGAGTTAATAATTGCTTGATTCAGTTAATCACGTAATTAGAAACTTGGAATAATTCGATGAGCAACAGTCGTCACATTAACTAATACAAAGTCATGACAACAGGAACACATGGTGTATGACTTGTTGCAATTCAGATTCATGTTCTGTAATTTATTTTTAGCTGTTTTTCTGGGTTGACAGTTTCCAACTCTATTTAAAAGTTTTATCCTGTTCTGTTATGACTGTCTCCAACTAGTATCTGTCAAGATTTTACAAACATCTCTCCAACCCTATTCCTAAAAGCACATATTTTGTCAGCTCCTCATCTTACAACAAAGAGAGTTTTTGCTTAAAATCATGTTTGACTTTCCTCCTCCTTCTTGACAAGATTTGAATGAAATACAACAACAACCGTTGACAAATGCCTTCCAACTACACTGGTATCCACCTACTGTTACATCTTTGCTTCTGCTTGTTTGACTAATGCTTCCTGTCTGCGTGGCAGATCTGGCTGTGGCGGTCGGTTGGTGTTTTGGTGGTGTTATTGATCGTGGTGTGTATGTGTGTAGCCTAATCAATGTGACAGATCTGAGAGGGTGGTTTGGCCCGAGCTACCGCCACCTGCCACATGCTGGGGCCTCTGCTCTTCCTCTCCTCCTCTGGCCCCCTGCTGGGGCTTCTGCTCTTGCTCTCCTCTCCTCCTCTGGCCCCCTGCAGAGGGCATCGATCCCCCCTTCTCTGAGGGAGGAGGGAAGTTGGAACAGTAACATCCCCCCAACAGCCTGTAACTCCCTCCACCCCTGGATTCAACTGTGAGCTGCCTTCGCAGCAGAAAGGAAGCTGGCTGTGGATTTGAGGCAAAGGGGAGTTCTTATGTTGTTGTTGGGCTTGAAAGTGTTTTTTTACTTTATCGGTCAAAGTAGTTTTTTTAAAAGTCAAAAACGTAATTATCCTGCAAAATGTTGTTAATCTAAATGTTTGTGATGCTTATAATAATATAAAATGATGTTTATGATCATGTAAAATGATGTTTATGATAATGTAAAATTATGTTTATGGTAATGTACAATTATGTTTATGGTCATGTAAAATGATGTTTATGATCATGCAAAATGATGTTTACGATCATGTAAAATGATGTTTATGGTAATGTAAAATGATGTTTATGATCATGTAAAATTATGGTTGTGATAAATTATGTAAATATAAGGTTAACAGTGGTAAATATAGGTGAGAGGAACATCCACGTCTTCCTTAGCAATGTAATCATACACCCCAGCATCTACAGATGGAAAATCCGGACTTTCCAAATAAAGTGTGTTTTGCTACGGTGTGCCCAACTGAACATGACCCTGGTTTGATTGAATTGAGCCCTTAGTATTAATAAGTCAAGTGATTCTTAATTGAACCTTGCTAATGAAAACTGATGAATCATTCTCTGGTGAACAGAAGGAGAAAATAGAAGAAGGGAGGATATTACAACAGACGGGAAGAGAGAGAGAGACATGGTGTCCACTTACACATCAAAGCGAAGATTCTGCTTCTCCTCGAAGAAGAAATCCAGGACAAACTTCCGAACAAAGTCCGGGTTCAGGGTGTTATCGATCACTTCTGTTCGGCCAAACTGCTCCGGAACGAAGAGAAGAAGGAGGGAGGAGAAGAAAGGGGGAGGAGGAGGAGGAAGAAGAAAAGGAGGGAGGGAGGAGAAGAAAGGGGGAGGAGGAGGAAGAAGAAGAAGGAGGGAGGAGAAGAAAGGGGGAGGAGGAGGAAGGAGAAGAAGAAGGAGTGAGAAGGAGAGAGAAAGAGAAATTAGTCACTATTACAGGAGATGATATCATCATCGTCACTTGATGGCTTGAAAACTGTTTTGATCTTCAAAATGACTACATAATAGTGCCTGAGGCTGGTCTAGTGGGTAAAGCCACCGCCTGCAGCACATATGCAACACCCTCAGTGGTGTTACTAATAGGGAGTGAATTCCACTCCCGTTTTAAATGACTGAATAGTTCTAAGCAACCTTTACTCTGTTTTCTTGAGACTGCCGACCTGCTCAAACCATAGCGATCAATCATTGCTTTGTTCCAATGTCCCATCATGCTCTCTGTCAGCGGTGATGCGCTATTGATCCATGTTCTGCCACAACACCTGTCAAACATCCCCGACCAACCTGTCCCCCCAACACCCACAGTCTCAAATGTTCACTGTCAATAACAGTCCATTGAATGCACTTATAGAGAGATCTGATGGACTGAAGAGCACCAGATTCTATCAAACATGAATCTTTTGTGTGTGGTTTCAGTCTTGCTTTGCGTGAGCCCATGGTTTCTCCTATAAGCTGTGGTGACAGTGTGATGGAGGAGAGAGATATTATGGAAGGTACTTTGGAGATGTTTGAGGTTTGTGGTCGCAATTGCCAATAAATGTCATATCCTATTTTGATTGAGAACAGTCTGACAGCATTGTACATTGTCAGTGTTTACATAGGACACGGGTCTTGAACTCACAGATATACCACATATGGCCCTTTACCAAAAATTCCCAGATTTTCCAGAAATGACGGTTGAAAGATTGGAATTTTGCAACCTTAACACTGATGCAGCAGTTGTACAGTAGAATGTAGAGTGGAGAAACATACGTGGTACACAACAGCCTGTGGCTGGTATAATATGCGATATATAACAATTTATACATTTAGCCGGTGGTGACCCGTCACCATCATGCAGAGCCCCACCTGTTTAGCTAAAAAAAAAAATTAATATAATTGGCTTGTTTTGCATGTAATTTTGGCATTAATTCGTGTTACATTTCAGTTTGCAAGCAATGTAAAAAATAATATCCTTGAGTTATAAAGCCGCATACAAACATGGTCTCTTTCTTGGGTAAGGCAGCTCCAAAATGCAGGTGCTTCAGCTTAGCTCAGTGTTTTCTGTGATGGAGGGGCAGCCAGCGAAAATACAGAGCTTAGGCGTTGGTAATCTTCTCTAGTTGCTCTGTGATTGGCTCAGTGTTCTGTCACTCATGGGGACACTACGTCACCTCAGAATCTACAAAGAGAGCTAGGCAGTTCAAGCCCCCTTGGGTGCTGCCATAGATTGACATTAGAAGTGCCCATCCAAGAAGGCATTGGTCACAGATAAAATTATGTCAAATCACGTTACATGGCTTTGATTGGACTGATCAAGTCAACATCATACTTTCAAAATCTTATCTAGCAAGTTAGCTAGCTAGACAAGAGGTGAATAATGTCAACAATCTACTGGCAAATCATTTTCAATCGTTGTCAAATGAAGATAAATTATAGATAAAACGTATCGGTGCTCACCGGCCATGGGACATTACATAAAAACTCGGAAATCGCAAATTCACTATTTTGCTTCTACTGCCTGTTATTTGGGGGAGAGTGTGTGTGGTCCAAGTCTGGGTTTAAGGATGTAAAACATCTGTCTGAAAAGGTCTCTTTTCCAAGCTTAAAAAAATAAACATTCACATGCAACACAATGGTTGAATACATGGCCATGCTGTCACTCCAGCATGACTTCTGCCGTGTTCAAAACAACTGGAACTGGGAAATCTCGGACTTCCGACTTTAATGTGTTCAAGACAACTGGGAATTCAGAGAAAAACGAGCTCCGATTGGGAAAATCCGCTTTGAACACTCATCCAATTCGGAAATTAGGGCCTCTTTCTAGACCTTCGACATACCGACCTGAAGATCACTGACATCACGATTTAACCTCATTTTTTTCCAGACTTCCCAGTTGTCTTGAAAGCACCATCAATCCAGAGAATGCCAGACTTTGATGAAAGTTTGATGACAAAGTTTGCCCAGAAGGACTGCCGTGCCACCTTCCTGTTCAAGTGAGCACAGCATGACAACAGTGAGTCCAAAAATATGTCTTACATGCTGCTGCATAAATAATATGCCAGGATATGTATACTATAGCTAAGACAGTAATACTAAGTGTCTGTTGTGTTGTAAGCTGTTAGTAGCCCATGTGTCTCACCCTAAGAATTTGGTCCCTCTCCCCTTTAGAACTTAGCCTAATGTGCAGAACAAATACATATTTTTTAGCTAGTTCATTAACGTCTTAATCGAAATTACGGCTTGCCTCTTATCCTCTCATCGTTCCGTTAGGCCATAGTTTGTAGCCTACATATCAATTGTTATATTGCTTATATAGATCTATCTCATGAGCATCTTATTTATAATTTTAAGCAATGTGGAATGATGCAATTCATTGTTTTTATTACTTTGTGTATTATAATTAGTGCATATGCTTTTCTCCACTATGAGGGGATACTACAGTATATAATGTTTCTGGGTCTATAACCATGTTTGCCAGTGACAGTCTCTTTCCATTCAAATGTTGTTTTTTTTCAACAAAAAGTTCAGCAATAAAACCATGTAATTCCAGTTGATGTTGCAAGGGTTGTTGTGTTTGAGCAATACGCTGTCTGAGCTTCGTTATATTGTCTATAAAAGTGGATCCTCGTGATTGTATTTTCCTTCCTTTTTAGACCACACAGGCCTAGTAAAATACTTCAAATGGTAGGCTAACAGTGCCTCGCTCTCTCTTCATGTGATGACTTAAAGAAGAGTAAAGTTAACTCAACATATTGCTGAATTTATCGGAACTAACGTCTGAATTTCTGTCATGTCCATTTTGAAAGTGCTGAATGAAGGCCTACCTTGTCACTGCTCATTTGACCACACAGCACGCGAGCGTTGCTAAATAAATGTACACATACGTTATTCAATCACCGCATCCAAACTGCTCGCAAGCGTCTGCATAGCCAGGAGCTAAAATAGAACTTGGTTCTATTTGTGACACTTGATGCAATGCACTGCAACCCAATATTACATCCCAGGACAAATTAACTAGCATCAGCAAGCTAAATTGTCATGAATGTTTCATGCTTTTAGACCTGTCCCCAAATGAATGTAGTTGGTTTTGATATTTCAACCTGGGTATCCATTTATTTTTTATTTTACCTTTATTTAACTAGGCAAGTCAGTTAAGAACAAATTCTTATTTTCAATGACGGCCTAGTGGTTTAACTGCCTTGTTCAGGGGCTGGACGACAGATTTTTACCTTGTCAGCTCGGGGATTCGACCTTGCAACCTTCCGGTAACTAGTTCAACGCTCTAACCACTAGGCTACCTGCTGCCCCATCCTTATCATGTCTGGTGTGGATGGACAAAATCAACATGTGCGCGATGGCACACAAGGACGTGTGCATGATATAAGAACAAACATGAATTGACATAACATGAAAGTAATCATGTTTGTGTATGGTTCAAAGGTCAAACCTCATGTCGGCATTCATTGTTACTGAAAGAGAATGCAGTTCATATCGAGTTGAAACCATATTTAGTGAAGCATGTCCACCATGCCAGCTGTGGTTTTTAAAAAGGCAGTAAATGAGGCTGAATGAACTGTTTCGCTGCCAGACGAGGCTCCGCTGATAGCCAGGTGTAGTGGAGGTAAGGATTCACACATGGTGCTGGAAGGAAAGCTCCGCTGTCGGGGACAGCTTTAGGCCCTAACAGTTTGTGGGCACCTTTTGTCACCGTTATAGAGCAATTAATGTATTGTTTAGTGTTTGCTACCCCCCCACCCCACCTGAGAACCCAATTCAGATCCCTCCAACTTTAGGAGGGCATATGAGGTATGCGGTCAGCTGTAGGGCTGGCTCAGGGAAGAGGACGCCCCTGCCTTGCATAGTCACGTGGGAAATCTTAATTGGGCATGGGACACAAGCTAAGGCTTGATCACCCTTTAGCTGGCCACCACTGATTCGAAGGCACACTACTGAGGATGTTTCCCAAAATGTACATCTTAACCCAGTCTAAGAAATAAACCTCCCATGCCACTCTGTCAACATCACGGCAAATCTCATGTGAGTGCATACCATCTATTGGCACAATGGACAGTTTTTAACATGATTCTGTGTTGTGTAGTTGCTTTGCTGGCATGCATTTTTTTTAAAGTGTTCTTTGTACCACCAAGATTTACAAGCTAAAATCGCCAATGCATTTAGCCAGCCTATTTTTCCCTTCTCTCTCCAAATAATGACTCCCAAGTCTCCCAACAGATGTTTGGGACCACTGGCTATCCCATTCTGAAACAACACAGCTGCTTTAAGAAGTGCAGCAGCAGGTATCTGGCGTTGATGGAAACTTGGTAGATTCAATCCTTGGAGCGCTCAAACTATGATGACAGGTGTCAAAATACAATGTACTCAAAAGTGTCATCCATAAAAGACAGATCTACAGATTCATTCATTTCATATCTTGGAGGAATGAAAGAACAGCATAGATGTATTAGATTACTCTTCCTGTCGCCCTGTTCTGTGCTTGTGTGTGTGTCGAGCGTAGTGGATGACTTGACAGGTGCTGAGGGATAGGATGGCGGGATGAGCGTCGGGAGGTGTCGAGGGGGTTGGGGACGGAGGGTGGTGGTGAAGAGGAGGCAGATGTGTCAGAGAGGGGGGCTCTTGACTTGCAGTTGCATCACTCGTTTGATCCCTCGTTGCTTATTAAGGCAGCCGATACTCATAAGGCCCTGCAGTGTGTGTGTGTGTGTGTGTGTGTGTGTGTGTGTGATAAATTAACAACTGCCTGGGTCCTTTGGTTCGAGCTTAGAGAAGGGTTTCTATGTCTACATGCAGACAGATAGCAGAGATAACATGGAGTCAAATCAGCCTAAGGCAGGCCTGGGAAACTCCAGTCCTCGGGGGCCTGATTGGTGTCACACTTTTGCCCCAGCTAACACACCTGACTCCAGTAATCAACTAATCATGATCGTCAGTTAAAAACGCAATTAGTTTAAATCAGAAGTGTTTGCTAGGGATGATGGGGGAAAAGTGTGACAGGACTGTAATTGCCCAGGCCTGGCCTGGCCTAAGGACTAGTAGTGTTCTTTAGGATAAAAACCTAGCTAAAAATCATTAGCTGGCTAGTTGATCTGGAAATTTCATACAAGTTTTAAATGACTTAAGGTATGCAATGACTAACATGACAAAAGGAAAACTGATGATGTACGACTCAATTTCAAAATTGCACCTTCTGTATTCTACTATGACAACTTTCAAGAGTAAGTTGAAAGCCAGACTAAGTTCTTTAAAAAATGTTAATTAAAAAAAAGTTCTAAAACAGAGAAAGTGAGGGAGAAAGAAAAGCTCATCCAGACAGCAAATCGCTCAAGGATCCAACATGTATTCCAAAATAAGACATGTGGCCGCCGAATGTCACGCCGCCCGCCGTGAGTCGGGAATCGAGAGCCATCATTGTTATTCTGTAAGAACTCGGTAGAAAGTAGGTTAGCATCGTTAGCGTCACTGTGACTTCCCACAGAGTGTGGCTCTGCATGCAGCCAGGTGCTCTGGAGTCAGCCTAATGAATCCTCTTTAGCTTTAGCTCAAAGAGAGACGAGAGAGAGGAGGAGGAAAGGCTGCCTGCCTCACGCACGCACACACACACACTTCAATGAGGAATAAATAGCTTTGTCGTTCTGGTCCAAAAACTTGTTCATCCGTTTTTTTTGTGTTTGTTTTGTAACGTTTCATTATTTGAGAACTGAATCCGTTATAAAACGTATGTACGCATGACTATGTCACTTCGTCTGCTCAATGGCATATTATTATTATATCATTGAAGAAAACTTTGTTTTGTCTCGGTTTCGCACTTGCTTTGGATTCTAGTCAACTTGGCTCTGCAGAGCTGCTGGTGAAACTAATACTAATTATCTTGTTTCATATTGTTAGACAAACAAAAAATCTCTGCTACTAACCGAACTGCATCAAAACAAGCTCCGAGCCAAGTTCCATAATTCTACACATCCTCTCAATGCCTATCTATACTACCGTACCAGGGTTGTGTTCATTTGGAATTAAACAGAAGAAAACAGACTAAAACAAGGAAGGACTAACCTAGACTTGTCCAATAAGAAATGCTCATTTTAGTTTTGTGTTGCATAATGCTGAGCAATTAGTGCTTTTTGGAGGTAGGTTTGATTTGTTTAGAATACTTTTTTATTTTTTTACATTAAATGCACTATGAATTATGTGGGTTGAATGTTGTAACAACACAGAAAAAAAACATAAATAAAAGTCCCATGATGCTAGCGACTGGGGATTAACAATGGTACCCGCGATCCCAGGACTGTCCCAGGACCACTCTTCACATTTCCTGAAAAAATGTAATGACAAGGCCCGGGAAATACAACATTTTGTCCCAATGTGGCACTAATACAAAACAAACAACATGCGTAGCAACAGATTGATAAAATATAATAGCACATTATCGGATGTAGCATGGAAGCATTTAGCCTAGCATATTTTTTTCACACAAAGTTACCATAAATTCAAAGCACACGCATAATTGATCCTGCCAGACTGCACATGAGACCCGAATGCAGTTTAGAGTTCTCATCAGAACAAATCTGATCCCGGTCCGACCCAAACCCGGTGACCTAAAGACTGAGCCCATGCCTTGTCCGACATCACAGAAATTAAATGAGCCCGAACCGGAAATAAATCCAGATTTCAAGAAAACAGTTAGCTATATTGATTTAAACTAGCGAGGAACACAAGGTGGAGGCGAGCAGCAGCGGGGTAAGGAAACGAGGAAACAGCCATTGGTCCTAGAAAAAGCGCAGTGTAAAACTCACCTTAGTTATGAGCAACTGAATTATGAAAATATTGAAATGAAGTAGGCTAATGCAATTGAAAGCATGTTTCAAATTCTTGCTTATACTGAAAATCCCAAAGTCATGTCCAACCGTAATACTAATTTTGGGCTCCCGAGTGGCGCAGTGGTCTAAAGCACTGCTTCTCGGTGCTAGAGGTGTCACTATAGACCCTGGTTCGATTCCAGGCTGTATCACAACCGGCCGTGATTGAGAGTCCCATAGGGCGGCGCACAATTGGCCTAGCTTTGGCCGGGGTAGGCCGTCATTGTAAATTAGAATTTGTTCTTAACTGACTTGCCTAGTTAAATGGCATCTTCTTGATTGGGAGAGTGCCATCACGCTGCTTTAAGACAAGCGTGGGGGATTTGTCTAGATAAATCAATCAATGTCAGGTTGTGTTCACTCCTTTTGGATATTTGGTAACAATTAGGCTGGGGAAAATGTTAGCTAAGATGAGGTGAGTGCTAATGATCACCTTTATTCATATATTAGCTGATCAGAACATTTACCACAATGCCTGTCCTACTCCTGACCAAAATCCTGTGGATTGTCTAATAATCAATCAATGAGATTTTGTTTCACTGAATCTGTCTGTATATTTGGTTAATTGACCTCTGGCTGGACAAGAGGAAGTTGTAGCTAATTTATTAGTTTGCTCATCTATCACTGATCAGAAATATAAATCAAGTGGATTATTTATATATTGACTCACAAAGTAGCCTTATATAGAGCCGAGGCTATTTTCCTATCGTCCCAATCTCTCTGAATCCAAAAATTCGAACTCCTCACATGAACATTCCTAACTTTATTCTGTAACCCATAGATTGCATTATCAAAGGATGTCTCGCCTATGCATGTCAAAATACCGCTATAACATGTCCCCCGCTTCGATTGAGAGCTTCGGTAGAGAATGTGTGATAAATAAACAGCATGAGAGTATATGTTTTTTTAAACAGTTGGTCCCTGTTAAGATTACTTCATATTTAATAACATTTCTCTCTTCATGTCTCCATTACTCATGAGCTGATCTGTTATCTGTCTAATAATCCATTCGATTTAGCCAAATAGGATATATTCTGTCATTCTTTGGACCTTATCTAGCAAGGTTAGCTACTTTGGTAATTTGCCTTTTGTTTGACTGCCATTACAAAGTTTGTATGATTCGCAACGCTATAGCCTACTCGGGGTGCGCTCTGCACGTCCTGTGTGTCGAGATAACCTAGGCTTACTGCTGAAATTAGCTGAACTAATTGAGTTACATGATAATACTCAGAATTTATGAACGGTCAGTTTCGCAATTCACAACAACGTCATTTGTGAACAAAGTTACTCTATCATTTCTAAATATCAAATTCACTTGCTATAAAATCTTTACAATCTTATTTTGGTAGATCCCTGGCATAGTGGCAGTATTTTTGCGGTATTTCTCGGGATTAATATGAATTATTCGCAGTACTGAAACTTTTTGGGGGAAATATTAATCCCTAGTAGTGACTGCTTACTTTTCTTTAATTAAATATTTCAGTTGTGTATATTACATTTGTTTTATTTTATGGTTTTATTATTTATCTCTAGAGAAACTGCGCAGCAATGTGCGCATTGAGCTCACAGAAACGTAAAAAAAATACAAAAATAACCGCCATTTCGGTTAGTCCTCAGTACTAGTGTTGCAAAACTTTTTTATTTGCCTGCTCATGAGCACGACCCAGGGTGGTGAGCCCCATATTTCTTACTGATGAGAGAGCCTGCCAAACAGCATCCGTAGCGGTGGGCAAAGAATGCATCTTTTACACAGTGATTAAACTGCACCGCAGCACCGCCTGAGGGAGGTCGGCCAGCAGACTGGGAAATGGAAGCATATGGGCAAGTCCAGGCTCGGCTCCAACCTGGCAACGGAAGCAGAAACGAGCTGCTCTTCTCTTCATCCAGATTTATTATAAAAGAGTGCCGGAAAATAGACAGAGCAAAACTGAGGAGCTCGTCATGGCAGAGCGAGACTTTCATGGGAAATTAAAGGGGGGAAACTCATTGAGAAGTTCACAGAGATGTAACTTTTTGGCTGGCCGTTTATTATATAAAAAGTGAAGAGAAAATATGGTTCTGAAGAGTAAATACCAAACTTTTATCGTTCAGACAGTGATGGCTGGAGACTTAAAAAGTTGAGGAGGATAATGGATTAAATATATTTTTGGAGAAAAAAAGCTAATGGGCTGATGTTCTAAGTTACCCTTTACAAAACATTCTGAACACCAGCACAAGTCGTTTAATTCGCCTATGGCAAAACATTGTAAGTACTTGAATCCATGCACAACATACAGAATAGCCAATGTTGAGAGTCTGAAACTAAGCGCAGACCAGTCTATGCTGCATTCATTGGAAAAAAAGGGAAGAAACTGATACATTCACAGGGTAACTTTATTAAGACAGGACCAGATTTACCAAAGTGTAAAGGAACAAAAGTTCTGAAAAGTAAATACCAAACATTTATCACTTTTATATTTCAAAAGACTTGGAGGGAGCATTAAATGATTGTCAGGAAAGATTGGTATGAAACATCCTGGCTTAGTTTGTAAGTAAGGGAGTTTATCCCAAAAAGATTGCTGTATTCTTCATTTGATACATCGCACAGCAATCTAGCATTTTCTTAAACTATCACTGTAAAGGTATCCTGTTCCTGAAGGATCAGCACATCCATTCAGCTGACTGGTGTAATTTAAAAAAATGTATTTTACCTTTATTGAACTAGGCAAGTCAGTTAAGAACAAATTCTTATTTTCAATGATGGCCAAGGAACAGTGGGTTAACTGCCTTGTTCAGGGGCAGAACAACAGATTTTTACCTAGTCAGTTCGGGGATTTGATCTTGCAGCTCGGGGACTCGATCTTGCAACCTTTCGGTCCAACGCTCTAACCACTGGGCTACCTGCCGCCGCATTGGCTCCTCACTAAAGCAACTATAGGCCAATGTTCCCCCAGTTTTTGGTGAAAAAAACATTTGTAGCTATTTAGCATACGCCTTTATGCAAAGTGACTTACTCATATTACAGACAGTGTGTGTGTCTGTGGATGTAGGTATTTCTCTCCCCAAGATACTGATTAAGGCTTGCTGGGCAGTGTCTACCTGTGTGGTTTCCTGTGGAAGGTAACCGCTGAGCACCTTTGATATCGCAACACAGAACTTAAACCAAGTTCCAAGTTTTATTGTCACGTGCACAAGTACAGTGAAATTCCTTTCCCAACAATGCAGTAATCAATAATAGTGGTACTAAACAATTAAGTAAAATAGAACCAAAACACACAAGAAACAATAACAAGAAGAACAGGAGAAAGTAAGCAAGCTATATACAGGGTCAGTGCCAATACTATTTCCAATATGCAGGGATATGGAGTGGTAGGGTTAGCTATGTATAAGGGTAAGGTGACTAGGCAACAGTGGTGGAAAAAGTACCCAATTGTCATACCTGAGTAAAAGTAAAGATACCTTAATAGAAAATGACTCAAGTAAAAATGAAAGTCACCCAGTAAAATACTACTTGAGTAAAAGTCTAAAAGTATTGGTCTTAAATATACTAAAGTAAATATATATGCTACAATGTACTTAAGTATCAAAAGTATAAGTATAAATTATTTCAAATTACTTATATTAAGCTAACCAGACAGCACACTTTTCTTGTTTTGTTTAATTTACGGATAGCCAGGGGCACACTCAAACACTCAGACATAATTTACAAACGAAGCATTTGTGTTTAGTGAGTCAGCCAGATCAGAGACAGTAGCGGTGACCAGGGAGATTCTCTTGATAAGCATGTGAACCATTTTCCAGTCAGCCTCTCAAAATGTAACAAGTACTTTGGGTGTCAGGGAAAATGTATGGAGTAAAAAGTACATTGTTTTCTTTAGGAATGTGGAGAAGTAAAAGTAAAAGTTGAAAGTAAAAAAATGTAAAATAAAGTACAGTTAGCCCAAAAAACTACTAAGTAGTACTTTAGCGTATATGATGATTGTACTGTGTGTGAGTCAGTATGTGTGTGCGTGTTGTGTGTGTGTGCGTGTTGTGTGTGTGAGCAATTGAAGTGTGTGTGTGAGTGCGGGAGTGTGTGTGTGCGTGTGCGTGTGCGTGTGCGTGTGTGTGTGTGTGTGTGTGTGTGTGTGTGTGTGTGAGAGTGTGTGTAAAATCTTGAGTGTGCATAGTCTGTGCATAAAATAGAAGGATCATTGCAGATAGTCCCTGTAGCCATTTTGTTAGCTATTTAGCAGCCTTATGGCTTGGGGATGGAAGCTGTTCAGGAGCCTGTTGGTGTCAGACTTTTTGCTCCAGTACGGTTTGCCGAGCGGAAGCAGAGAGAATAGTCTGACTTGGGTGGCTGGAGTCTGACAATTTTCCAGGCCTTCCTTTCACACCGCCTGATATAGAGGTCCTGGATGGCAGGGAGCTCTGCCCCAGTGATTGTACTGGTCTGTCCACAGGTGCAGTTGCCATACCAAGCAGGGATGCAGCCAGTCAAGATGCTCTCAATTGTGCAACTATAGATCTTTTGAGGATTTGAGGGCCCATGCCAAATCTTTTCAACCTCCTAAGGGGGAGAGGCCGTGCCTCCAAGACTGTGTCTGTGTGTGTGGACCATTTTCAGTCCCTAGTGATTTGGAGACAGACAAACTTGAAACGCTCAACCTGCTACGCTACAGCCCCATCAATGTGGATGGGGGCGTGCCTCCCTCCGTTTCCTGTAGTCCACGATCAGCTCCTTGGTCTTATTGACATTGAAGAAGATCAGGCCTGACACCGTCATGTCGTTAGCAAACTTTATTATGGTGTTGGAGTCGTGTGTGGCCAAGCAGTCGTGGGTGAACAGGGAGAACAGGAAGGGACTAAGCACACACTCCTGTGGTGCCCCCTGTGTTGAGGGTCAGATTGGCAGAGGTGATGCTGCCTACCCTCACCACCTGGGGTCAGCCCTTCAGGAAGTCCAGGATGCAGTTGCAGGGTCCCAAACTTGGTGACGGGCTTGGTGTTGAATGCTGAGCTGTAGTGAATGAACAGCATTCTTACATAGGTATTCCTCTTATCTAGATGGGTGAGGGCAGTGTAAAGTATAATTGAGATTGTGTCATCTATGGATCTGTTGGATCGGTATGCAAATTACAGTGTGTCTAGGGTATCTGGAATGATGGAGTTGATAACCAGCCTTTCAAAACACTTTATGATTACAGATGTGAGTGCTACAGGGCGGGAGTCATTGTGGCAGGTAGCCGTAGAGTCCTTGGGAACAGGAATGATGGTGGTCAGCTTGAGACATGTGAGGATTAGTGTTGTCATGATACAAGAATTTGGACTTTGATACCAATACCCGGTTTAGTATCACTATACTCAATATCATCACGATACTCGATACCAAAACAATACCACAACAAAATTGGCATATTAGCCAAAGTCACAGAATGACACTTGTCCAAACTTAGCTACTGCTCTGTTCAAACCTTGGGCCTCTTTTGAGTTCAATTTCATTTGAACATTTTAATGTAAACAGGTTTTAGACAACAATGTAGGCTATGCATTAATGAATAAATTATACATTCAATTTGACTTTGTTTTTACCAATCTAACTAAAAAACAATATAATGGTAAATCTCTATTGATAAACTGGGTAAATCAAGATGTTAGTCAGACTAGTTCTAGTCACAACACAGGTGAATGTATATTATTCAGTAGGAGTGTGTGCATGCATTGAGTTATTGAGCTGATATCATGTAGCTACAGATGACTAACAATTACTTCCATTAAGGACTTATTTTTATCGGCAACTGCTATGAGAACAAATTATTTTATTGTACTGATCAACAACATTTGCATAGAAGAAGTGATCTCTTCTTTCATAAAAGTGTGCTCTATTTCTTTAAAAAAGTAATGACGTCATTCGCAGAGGCAGAATGTGACTGTGGAATCTGACTTTGTGGTTATTGAACCAGACAGAAGGCAAGGGAGACAAATAAGTGAATGAGTTTTTGGTGGCAACGGAGACTAAGGGAATTTATTAATTTGATTGGGGAAGCAGCGAACCTTCACTGTGGGGACAAACTTCGGTGATGCATTTTCTAATGAAGCCAGTGATAGAGGTGGTTAGCTCGTCGATGCTATCGGCAGAATCACGGAACATCTTCCAGTCAGCGTGAACAAAGCAGTCCTGTAGCATAGCCTCCGATTCGGCGTACAATTTCTCTATGGAGAACATCATGGGTACTTCCTCTTTGAGCTTCTGCATGTAGACAGGAAGGAGGAGTATAGAATCATGATCTGATTTGCTGAAGGGGAACGAGGGAGGGCCTTGTATGCTTGCTTGTTGTCACGCCTTCTCCCGCTCTCCCTCTCTGGTGCTCGAGGGCACCAGGCTGCCCTTTATTACGCACACCTGTCACCATCATTACGCGCAGCTGCACAATATGACTTCCCTATTTGTCTGCTCCTGACTTTGTTCCCTTTGTCAGCTTTGATGTCGTTATTTTTCCCTGCCCAGACGCTGTTCCTGTTCTGTTTCATGTCCGTCGTTCATTAAAATGTTTTCCCTGTACCTGCTTCTCGTCTATCAGCGTCGATCCGACAGAATGCTGACACCCCTAAAAGAAGCATCAGGGAGTTTTGTTTTTTGATTTGGTTGGGGACTTCGGGTCCGGGTGCTGTCGCCGAGGGAACCGGGGGTGCCTCAGCTAGCTAGCCGGGCTCCCACGCCACAGCCGGATGGCCGGACTATGACCCCTCAGCTGGTTCGTTGGGCTCCAACGCCCCAGCTGGCTAGTCTGGCGCCCATGCCTCGGCCGGCCCGTCAGGCTCGCCCAGGTGGGACGCCGGGTGGCACCCCTAGAGGAGGCGGTACTGTCACACCTGTTCCCTCTCTCCCTCTCGCGCCAGGCTGCCCTTTATCACGCACACCTGTTACCATCATTACGCGCAGCTGCGCAATATGGGACTCACCTGGACTCCTTCACTTTGTTGATTGACTTCCCTATTTCTGTCTGCTCCCGACTTTGTTCCCTTTGTCAGCTTTGATGTCGTTATTTTTCCCCTGTCCAGACGCTGTTCCTGTTCTGTTTCACGTATGTTGTTCATTAAATGTTCTCCCTGTACCTGCTTCTCGTCTACCAGCGTTGATCCTTACACTTGTGTGTAGAATAGCAGTGGTCTAGGACTTTATTGCCCCTAGTGGTGAAGGAGACATGTTGATGGAAGTTGGGCATCACGTTTCTTAATGACTAGTGGCTCATTTGAGCCGGATCCTACCGAAACAGGACCTGGCACCTCTCCATTAAGTACTGTTTCCTTCCTGAACCGATTTGGCCCGATTCGTTAACTCTTATTATATGAAACATAACTTTCACTATTTGCAATGTAAAAATGTGAATTAAAGTGAAAGTTCATTGCCTCGTCTTAATTCTCCTGCCCCCTAAAAAAAACGCATCGTGAAAAAGTCAATTTTCAGCCTAGGCCTGATATTCTAAGAGTTGATTCGGGTTGGGCCAGCCCGAGCTTATGGTTTACACAACATTGTAACCTATGTTTGAAACCAACGCGTGGCCGTGTGAGAAGGGTGTCTGTATCTCTCAGAGAACTAGAAAGAGATTCACTTTCTATTATCGCTCTGCTCTGATTGACATGAACCTGCAACTCATCTCTCCAGTGTTGCACTTCATAATGTATTTCCTTATAAAATCATAGCCGCACGATGGGTTCTGGAGGAGCAGTAGCACACCTGATAAATTGAAATAAATTTGCCAAAGTTACGGAATTACTGCTGCCTGTTCAGAAAGAAATAGAATAACTCAGAATAGCCTACTACACCATGAGAAGGCCTATAATTTAGCCACAGAGGTTCATATATATAAAAAATGCCTAGCGCCAATAACAAGGCATAGCCTACAGTCGGGAACGTGTGGCAAATCTGTTAGTGAACAGTATGCAGACAAAATAGGCCTTTCACAATATATAATCGCGGGAAAAACTGTAATCCGTCTGCTGTAGACTACCAAAATATCTGATCAACTTCAAAATATTGTTTCACAAAGTAAAACAAGAGAGAGATAGGCTTTTGGCACGAACGCATCGGCCATCACCAGCTGCGCATCATTGGGTGAGTCAGTGAAACTGGAAAGCATTTTAAGGACTATCATATCCTTCAATGTGTGTTACCACACACCTAGGCCTAAGCTATTGATCGATTCAAGACAAGATCGTTTTTATTGATCTCAGATACTCAGTTTGTCAGGGTCAAAGTAACCTGTCATTTCGATAATATGTGCGGTATTAAAAAGGATTCTGCCAAAGTCTCCAGTAATGTAAAATGACGTAGAATTGCATGAAATGCAAGTAGACCCTAAGCTACTCAAAATGTTCCCAATGTGTGCAACTTCTGCAAGCACCTCTAGTCTACTGCTCCCTGTTACTACGCAAATGCTATGATAGGCATGCAATACTTAATTATAAAAGGTGATTTTTTTTGCTGATGCTTTCCGGTACCTCAGAGCCCCTCAGGTCACCCCCATTTCACGTTCACTTTTTGTTCCGGCACCTAATTGATTTACGAACTGTTAATGAAGCAGATTTCAAATCACTGGCAACCAGAAAAGCAGCCTCCAGGTGCTTGGTTTCCTGCTTGTTTATAGTGTTGTACAGTTTGTTAAGTGCCAGTTTGTTCTTTATCTTGTCCTGAGGTGGAATATATACAGCAGTCACAATAATAGCTGAAAACTCTCTTGGGGAGGTGGAAGGGTCGGCATTTGACCATTAGGTATTCAAAGATGGGTGAACTTCCACTGCGCTAGAGTCAGTACACCGATTGCTGTTGATGCATACCCCTCCCCCTCAGAGAGAGAAGAGAAGAAGAGAGAGAGAGAGGGCATCACAATACTCTTCGTTCACATATCCAAGGCTTTTGCCCCTTTGAGTTCCAATAGCTTCTTAATTTAAAAAAATTTGTGACCAAATGTTTTGATTACTCATTCCAAAAACCAATTATTATCTTGACTGACTTTTGCCAATTAAAGTATACTTGTCTATTAAAGGCTTTCCCCCCCAATGTGACTGTCAGAGATGATTTAACCCACATATGAATGGGTGAGCCTTCCCCCTGGCTGTGTCTGGCTGACAAGAAATGTGATTTATTATGGAGTCTCAAGACCAGAGGTTGTGAGAGAATCCAAATTGGAACTTGTTAGAACCTGTTCAGACCAGTTAGGCCCAGTTAGGGTCGGTTCCACACTTTTAAGCCCTATTAGGCATTGATTCTGCCGTAGTATTAGCAACGATTTCAATCAAAAATTTAACTGTTCCTCAAAGAGAGGAATGCTCTTCCTCATTGTTCCAAACTGAGTTTAAATGTATTTGGCTAAGGTGTATGTAAACGTCCGACTTCAACTGTATAATAGCAAAGAATGGCTTATCCTTCCAAAGGCGTATACGTAAAATCTGTAATAAAAAAGTACTTTCACTCACCTCTCTCCACTCCTTTGTCCCGATGCCTTGAACGTACAAAACCACAACTGTGAAGAGAGAAATAGAGAGAGAACGAGAGCGAGTGGGAGGGAGGAAACAAGGTCAAATTAAAATTAATAAAGCCTTATTATTAATAATGAATACCAAGTACCAGAATATTTCATTCAAATTCCTGCACTAGATGTCTTTGCAAATTCACCTGTTAATTTATTTGAATAGAGACAGATATAATTAAAACATTGATGCATTGAATTGCTTTGCGTTGCACCATAAGCTTGCAAGAATTTCCAGCATTATATTATGCTCAGGTCCTGTAGAGAGCTAAGAGGCCATATTTTCATGGCCATGCTTCAATACCCACTCAAGGTATGCATAGCTTTCAGACTGTCAGACACATTCATACTTATGCTATTAGTACAGATGTAGGATCTTAATTTGATCACCCTGTTGCAGGACAACTTTCCTGCAATGACGGAAATTCAAAACTTGTGCTACAGGATTAATTTCCTGCTGTAACAAACTGGCTCAAATTACAATCCTACATCTGTACACACAGCATTGACTACAAGCATAGGTTACTGTGTGACATACTGTGTGACATACTGCATGTTCCTTATTTAACAGTGGCGAGTATTTATGAGAAAGCATCCGAGTGAGTGAAACAGCGCCTCTGTCTCTGTATGTGTAGCCCATCTATCTGATTCTGTCTGGTCAAATAGAGTATGACATTGTTGCCGCCCGTAGCACTGAATGCAAGGGAAGACAGCGAGTATTTGGCCTCCCTTGATATAAAAAGTATAAAATAATAGCCCATCAGTGTTGAGCTAAACTGAGTGAGCTCAACTGTGACTGGTCCTGGCTCACCCCCCAAAAAAAGTGTCAAGGCAAACCAGTTTGGATTTGACTACACAACAATTACGTCACATCAAAAGCAAAACGTAATAGACAGGAAACTTGAATTGTTGCTTCTCTTTGTGTCGTTGTCCTCCGGTGGCTAGCTAGCTACAATTGGCCCTTTCCTGAATTAGCAATGAATGGAGATAGGGATTTGAACTTGTGGTTTTACTTAATTCTCCATACTGGCCAATGATTTTCATGGCGATTCTGATCCAACCATAAATTTATACATTGTGGCCCTGGCCTGAGAGGATGGAAGTAGCTAGATGTATACTGAACAAAAATATAAAATGCAAGATTTTATCGAGTTACAGTTCATATAAGGAAATCAGTCAATTGAAATAAATTCATTAGGCCCTAATCTATGGATTTCACAAGACTGGGAATACAGATATAAATATGTGGGTCATAGATACCTTTTAAAAAAGGTAGGGGTGTGGATCAGAAAACCAGTCAGTATCTGGTGTGACCCATCTGCCTCATGCAGCGCGGCACATCTCCTTCAGATAGAATTGATCAGGCTGTTGATTGTGACCTATGGAATGTTATCCTGCTCCTCTTCAATGGCTGTGCGAAGTTGCTGGATATTGGCGGGAACTGGAACACGCTGTTGTACATGTCAATCCAGAGCATCCCAAACAGGCTCAACGTGTGACATGTCTGGGGAGTACGCAGGCCATGGAAAAACTGGGACATGTTCAGCTTCCAGGAATTGTGTACAGATCATTTTGCGATGATCATTTCTCCAACACTTTACATGTTGCATTTATATTTTTGTTCAGTATAGTAGGCTAAACGTTAACTAGCTGCCCCATCGTTGCCCATGAAAAGAAAGTTGGGCTAGCGAGCAAGCATTTAATCCAGGTAGCGTAGGACAACTAAAAGTGTGTACTGCACAACAGAGAGTAATAGACCATTTCATCAACATGAAAGAGAGGAGGATGGGATTGGTCTTTCTCTACAAGTAGGGTGAGTAAATATGCTTTTTCTACTTGCATGAACGAACACACAGAGAAATCAGAACCAAGGACAGCCACATCATATTTAGCTTACGTTGATTGGACTAAATTGTTTTTGGTATCTTTTAGTTGTCACTAAACATAGGTGATTAGATGATGTTGAAATATTGAAGTTGAAATGGTGCTGGAATAGTGAACGCAGCTCCTGACTTTCCAACTTGCAGTAACTCGCTGTGGTTCTAAATCAATAGTTGTTTGGTAGTCCAAAAATGTCAGAAACATTCACTTGCTTGACCATGCTGTAGGTCATGAAACTGTTTGTTACATGCAATATGTTTTGTGGACTTCACCAGACAGAGGTTGCTCTCCAGTTTTGTGATGATTTTTTTTTTTTTCCTGGCTTGGCTTCCCCATTGATTTTACCCACGCACTGCTACTGTTATTTAATACAACTTTATTTATCTCCTCAGGGGCATCACCCTTGCAATGTGCTTAGCATAACACAGAAAGCAAGAATAGCACCTGACTTTGAGATGAACTCAGTTATACTGAACCTGGTCTGATATGAAGATATCTTATCCAACACTGGAGAGCTCCTCTGAACAATACAACAGGTATCCTCCTTTCTTAAAGATTGGACATATTTACAGTGCTTCCCCTAAGTCGCGATAAGGGGCTGGACTTAATTAGCATTCCTACCTCTCCTCATCCAGAAACAAACATCACAGCAAATCAAAGAGGAGCGCGCCAACACACCCTATACAGAAACCAATCAGCATAATCCTGCCACCGTGGGACAAGTACGAGCCAGCTGTGATGCCATAAAGCCCCAGCCCAGGCAAGCGCTTTCCATCCCCTCCTCTCCGCTTCCTTCATCAATGGAAAAGAAGAAGGATCCTGAGTGGCGTCACTACCAACCCGGGTTTGATCCCGGGCTGTATCACATCCGGCCGTGATCGGGAGTCCCATAGGGCGGCGCACAATTGGCCCAACATCATCCGGATTAGGGGAGGGTCTGGCCGGGCTAGGCCGTCAATGTAAATAAGAATTCATTCAACGGATTTCCCTAGTTAAATAAAGGTTGAATTAATATGTAATAATAATAATAATAATAATAAATATATATAAAAGGAGAAAACTCGGGTCGAGAGTTTGGGGGCGGTGATTTCTTTAAGCCCAAGAGGGAGATTGGAGCCTTCATGGAGAGTGACTGGCCAGTGGAGAGGAGGGAGAGAGGGATGGAAGGAGGGAGGGAGAGATGAAGTAGGGGGAGGGGATCCGGAAACATTTAAGGAGACTGAGTGTGTTGTCCATTAAGGGTGGGTGGGCATCTGATGAGGTGTCCCTTCAGGAGTTCTGTTGGTCAGTACAACCGTCACCACATCCCCTGTATTCGGGTTCCCCTAGGAAAGACACTTCACATCCTCTAGAGCCGGGTTCCCCTAGGATAAACACTTCACATCCTCTAGAGCCCGGTTCCCCTAGGATAGACATTTCACATCCTCTAGAGCCCGGTTCCCCTAGGATAGACATTTCACATCCTCTAGAGCCCGATTCCCCTAGGATAGACACTTCACATCCTCTAGAGCCCGGTTCCCCTAGGATAGACACTTCACATCCCCTATAGCAGGGTTCCCCTAGGAAAGATCATTTTAAGGGAAGGAGGGAATCATCAAGACCCTAATATAAGTACTTCTGAGGGGATGAGGGAACACAACCATCAAGACATCCCCTAAGTACTCATGAGGAGATGAGGGCGTTGACGACCATTTTGATGGAGCGATGAGAGGTGAAAGAAATAATGGGTTGAGCTCTCAAAGACTGATCCCCAAATCCCTGAATGAAAACACAGATCTGCCGTAAAGTTACGACTTGATCTCACAAGAAACAGTTAACAGTGCCTTCAGAAAGTATTCACACCCCTTGACTTTTTCCACATTATATTGTTGTTACAGCCGGAATTCAAAATGGATTAAAAAAAATGAATAAAAAAATCTCACCCATCTACACACACAACCCCATTATGACAAAGTGCAAAGATGTTTTTTGAAATTTGAGTATTTAAACAATATATATACAGTACCAGTCAAAAGTTTGGACACACCTACTCATTCAAGGGTTTTTCTTTACTTTGACTATTTTCTACATTGTAGAATAATAGTGAAGACATCAAAACTATGAAATGACACATGGAATCATGTCGGAACCAAAAAAAGAACTGTTAAACAAATCAAAATATATTTTATATTTGAGATTACTCAATGTAGCCACCCTTTGCCTTGATGACAGATATATCTGTTACAAGAGTGTGCAAAGCTGTAATCAAGGCAAAGGGTGACTAGTTTGAAGAATCTTAAATATATTTTGATTTGTTTAGCAGTTTGTGGTTACTACGTGATTCCATATGTGTTATTTCATAGTTTTGATGTCTTCAGTATTATTCTACAAAGTAGAAAATAGTAAAAGGTGTGTCCAAACTTTTGACTGGTACTGTATACATATATATACTTCATTTACATAAGTATTCACACCCCTGGGTCATACATGTTAGAATCACATTTAATACAATTACAGCTGTGATTATTTCTGGGTAAGTCTCTAAGAGCTGTGCACACCTGGATTGTATATTATTTGCACATTATTATTATAATTATTATTATTTTTTTCATACTTCAAGCTCTAAAGTTGGTCGTCGATTATTGCTAGACAGACATTTTCAAGTCTTGCAAGCCGATTTGCAAGCCGATTTAAGTAAAAACTGTAACTAGGCCACTCAGGAACATTCAATGTTGTCTTGGTAAGACACTCCAGTGTATATTTGGTCTTGTGTTTCAGGTTATTGTCCTGCTGAAAGGTGAATGTTTGCCAGTGTCTATTGGAAAGCAGACTGAACCAGGTTTCCCTCTAGGATTTTGCCTGTGCTTAGCTCAATTCCGTTTCTTTCTATCATAAAAATCTCTGTAGTCCTTGCCGATGACTTGCCCCAAACAAAAACCTTAGTATTCAGGACATAAACTCAATTTCTTTGCCACATTTTTTGCAGTTTAATGCCTTATTGCAAACAGGATGCATGTTTTAGAATATTTGTATTTTGTACAGGCTTCCTTGTTTTCACTCTGTCATTTAAGATATTGTGGAGTAACTACAATGTTGTTGATCCATCCTCAGTTTTCTCCCATAACACCCATTAATAAACTCTGTAACTGTTTTAAAGTCACCATTGGCCTCATGGTGAGATCCTTGAGCAGTTTCCTTCCTCTCCGGCATCTGAGTTAAGGAAGCCTGTATCTTCGTAGTAACTGGGTGTATTGATACACCATCCAAAGTTTAAATAACTGCATTGTATGTGGGCAGTCCCCCCCCCCCCCGGATCTACCAATAGATGTCCTTTTTTTCGAGCCATTGGAAAACCTCCCTGGTCTTTGTGTTTTAAATTCACTGCTCGACTGAGGGACCTTACAGATAATTGTATGTGTGGGGTGCAGAGATGAGGTAGTCACTCAAAGATCATGTTAAACACTATTATTGCACACAGAGTGAGTCCATGCAACTTATGTGACTCGTTAAGCACATGTTTTTCTCCTGAACTTTTTTGTTTGTTATTTATTTAACTAGACAAGTCAGTTAAGAACACATTCTTATTTACAATGACTGCCTACACCGGCCAAACCCGGACGACGCTGGGCCAATTGTGCACCGCCCTATGGAACTCCCAATCAAGGCCGGTTGTGATACAGCCTGGATTCGAACCAGGGTCAGTAGTGACGCCTCAAGCACAGAGATGCAGTGCCTTAGACCCGAGTGGCGCATAACAAAGGCTTGCCATAACAAAGGGGTTGAATAGTTATTGACTCAAGACATTTCAGCTTTTCATTTTTTTATTAATTTGTAAAATTTTTAAAAAAAAACATAACTCCACTTTGATATTATGGGGTTTGTGTGTAGAACATCAAATGGAATCCATTTTAAATTCAAGTTGTAACACAACAAAATGTGGGGAAAATGTGAATACTTTCTGAAGGCACTTGTATACACTGAGTAGTAAGCTTCAATGTAACAAAAACATAAGGCCTATCGGAGTCAGCTAGTGTTGAAAGAGTGCAAGGCTGGCGCGACACTTCCCTTTAGGGTGTGTCTCACAGTACTACGTGATAGCCATCGACTGCACTCTGGCCTCAATTGAACTGTGGTTCAATGGTCACACTGAAGGTTCCAAAGGAGACATGAAAGGCCCGGCTAATCCAGGACCACTGAGCTTCCACCTTTACAGTGTCCGGCCTGGGTTTGAAGTCCAGGACCCCTCCGTATCTCATCATTATATCTTCTCTCCAACACACACCATCAAAAAAGTGTGTGTGTGTGTGTGTGTGTGTGTGTGTGTGTGTGTGTGTGTGTATGTAACCATGACAAGAGAGATATAGTTTCAGGATGAAATTAACTGGTGGCCTATTATTTTTTTTATTTAACCTTTATTTAACTAGGCAAGTCAGTTAAGAACAAACTCTTATTTTCAATGACGGCCTAGGAACAGTGGGTTAACTGCCTTGTTCAGGGGCAAAACAACAGATTTGTACCTTGTCAGCTCGGGGATTCGAACTTGCAACCTTTCAGTTACTAGCCCAACGCTCTAACCATTAGGCTACCCTGCCACCCCATGGTAATTACGTAACATTAATTAAGAATAAATCTAAAATATATGTAGAATAATTGATTCAGAATACATTACTATTCCAGACATACAAACCAACATAACTGACTTGCTGTGAGGGTATATTGAATAAAGAATGTACATAAAATCTGTTTAGACAATGGTAGTCCCCAAATAGCATCCTATTCGCTATAGTGCAAAGTAGTGCACTACATAGAGAATAGGGTGCCATTTGGGATGCATCCATTTTCTTTGGAATCAGATATACAGTACATGTATCCGGGATTCAGCTTTGAGTTGTGCAGACAGGTGACCTTTTCACAATCACTATTGAAATGTAACACATAACTCAAGTAACACAAGTACCTGTCTGTGATGAAGAAGCACTTCACAGAGTCAAAATCAAACAAAGAAATCAATCGAGGGCTTTGTTTACTAAGCTCCCTATATCAGGAACACAGTCTCTATTGAAGATTTAATTAGTCCTTTACCATTGGTGAGAATGAGTTGAGGGACACACACACGTCTGTGTGTAGTGGATAGCGAAGTGCATCACTACGGTACCATTGGCTCTTCTGGGTCAGTGGTATTTACAGCGTTTCTTGAGTACGGTGTGTTGAAATGCAGAGGGCTGTGAGTTAGGGGTTGTGAATTTCCACTTCATGTTCAATTAAGTGTGGATTTCTCTCCCCTGAAAATAGAGATATCCTGAGCGATGTAGTCTCTCATGGACAGACACACGTATCATAAAAGGTAGCCGCGTCTGTCGACAGACTGTGGAATGGGACAACCAACAATAAATCTTCTTCCTGGAACTCAGATTTTTCATCAAGATTTCAAATCTTTGGAATTTCGGAAGGGGAGGGAGCATTCGGCCCATAGACTTGGAAAATGTACAAACGAGTTTTGGGCAACAGTTTACCCCACAGAACTTAAATCGAGCATCTGACACAATATTTTCGTTCTGGGTATCCAAGATAATGATAGATGCATTGATGACAAATGCTCAGATTTTCCTCAACAAGATCTGTAGACTTGAAAGGCAGATGGAAGAGTTCCTGTTCAGACACTAAGTGGAGGCCTGTGTGGTCCAGTGGTCAGTGTAGCTGAATCTGGAACATGCATGGACCAAAGTCAGCATGGGTTTGAATCCAGCCCACTGATACTTCACCTTCCATCTTTCCTCTATTGTGCCATCTGTTCAATAAAACCAAAAATACAAATCCTGACTTGCAAAACAAGGCAACGCACACATTGCCAAATTGAATTTGTGCTGCTGCAATGTGTAAAGGGAAATGTAAAAAATGTTCAACTTCATATTGATCATCTCGAGCAACATGTTTGTATTTCTATGTTTTGTAGTAAAAAAGATAGATGAGATATTATTATTTCACCCTGCTGGTCATTTATGAACATTTGAACATCTTGGCCATGTTCTGTTATAATCTCCACCCGGCACAGCCAGAAGAGGACTGGCCACCCCACATAGCCTGGTTCCTCTAGGTTTCATCCTAGGTTTTGGCCTTTCTAGGGAGTTTTTCCTAGCCACCATGCTTCTACACTTGCATTGCTTGCTGTTTGGGGTTTTAGGCTGGGTTTCTGTACAGCACTTTGAGATATCAGCTGATGTAAGAAGGGCTACATTAATACATTTGATTTAATTTTATTTTCAACAACATCAGTGATCATCATGTGATTTTAACCAATTATGAGGAGGCATTGCCTACTAATTGGTTGACAAAGTCATTGGAAACACTTATCTTACTCAAAACAATAGAAACATTGAATTTTCACATATGTTGATGTTGGGGTGGTGCTGGAAATGAAGTTGAACAGCGGAATGTCCATTTAAAATATATAGGGCTCCTCAATTGCTTGGAGGAGCATATACGCTGAAACTACTACTCCACATGCGTCAGTCGTGTGTGTGTCAAAAAAACAAAACAAAAATCTAAATCTAATTTTATTTGTCACATACACATGGGTAGCAGATGTTAATGCGAGTGTAGCAAAATGCTTGTGCTTCTAGTTCCGACAATGCAGTAATAACCAACAAGTAATCTAGCTAACAATTCCAAAATTACTACCTTATAGACACAAGTGTAAGGGGATAAAGAATATGTACATAAAGATATATGAATGAGTGATGGTACAGAGCGGCATAGGCAAGATACAGTAGATGGTATTGAGTGCAGTATATACATACGAGATGAGTATGTAAACAAAGTGGCATAGTTAAAATGGCTAGTGATACATGTATTACATAAAGATGCAGTAGATGATATAGAGTACAGTATATACATATACATATGAGATGAATAATGTAGGGTATGTAAACATTATATTAGGTAGCATTGTTTAAAGTGGCTAGTGATATATTTTACATCACATCCCATCAATTCCCATTATTAAAGTGGCTGGAGTTGAGTCAGTGTGTTGGCAGCAGCCACTCAATGTTAGTGGTGGCTGTGTGTGTGTGTGTGTGTGTGTGTGTGTGTGTGTGTGTGTGTGTGTGTGTGTGTGTGTGTGTGTGTGTGTGTGTGTGCGCGTGCGTAATTTGGAGTGGAGAGCAAAGGAGTTGTCAAGTCAATCAGGCAAAGTCATGTAATTAAAAGATGAGTTGAGAGTTGAACCTTAAGCCTTAAGGCAACACTTGCCATATAACGCTGTGTACCTGACTATCCTGGAGGCTAGACTGACAGTAATTACCTAAAGGTGCATGGTCACTGAAGATAAGATAGATACATTGTGTAGTTCCATGTGTTCCATGGTGGTATCTGGAGCGCCTTCAACAGTTCTATTTTAAGAACACTCGGAACAGTAGAATGGCATGTGTATGTTATACAGGTCATGCAGATGATGTCATTACATCATGTTTTAAGCTTTTCATATAAACTTGTAAGTGCTTACAAGAAAGGCTTTGCAACCCTTGTAAAGAAGCATCACATACCAGGGTCTGATTTGGAGAAGGTGTCCATGTCCAGCAGGTTCCTGTTTGAATGGGAGAGAGAAACAAGATTTAAAAACTGAGAATAACACTAGCCTGAGTGCCAGATCTGTTTGTGTTGTCTTGCCAGCTCCATTGCTGTGTGACAAGGACAGTATGCAGTGGGCAACTCCAACTTGGACTATCACCATACATGGACAACACAATGAATATCAGAAGTATAAATAATTTAAACTAAGTTATTTGTTCAATTTAAAAAACACAATTGAATCTCCCACTCCTGATTGAGACATGTAACAGCCGGTACAGAGAGTGCTGCCATATTAAAGGGAAGACCAGGATAAGATGAAGGCAATGGCGGATATAAAACCTCTCTAGGGGTGGGATCCTCTTGGGGCTTTACACTCAGAGGGAGGTGTGTGTGTGTGTGTCAGGCTGGTAAGGTGTAGCTTGTAGCTGCTGGCAGATGAAGAAACAGGTCTTGGGGTATTTGCTCACATGCTTAGTTTCAGACACCAGATTAGCTGGTCACGGGGTACTGGCTGGACACACCAGTCTAGCTGGACACAGGGTACTGGCTGGACACACCAGTCTAGCTGGACACGGGGTACTGGCTGGACACACCAGTCTAGCTGGACACGGGGTACTGGCTAGACACACCAGTCTAGCTGGACACGGGGTACTGGCTAGACACACCAGTCTAGCTGGACACTGGGTACTGGCTGGACACACCAGTCTAGCTGGACACGGGGTACTGGCTGGACACACCAGTCTAGCTGGACACGGGGTACTGGCTGGACACACCAGACTGGCTGGACACGGGGTACTGGCTGGACACACCAGACTGGCTGGACACAGGGTACTGGCTGGACACACCAGACTGGCTGGACACACCAGTCTAGCTGGACACAGGGTACTGGCTGGACACACCAGACTGGCTGGACACACCAGACTGGCTGGACACAGGGTACTGGCTGGACACACCAGACTGGCTGGACACACCAGTCTAGCTGGACACAGGGTACTGGCTGGACACACCAGACTGGCTGGACACAGGGTACTGGCTGGACACACCAGACTGGCTGGACACAGGGTACTGGCTGGACACACCAGTCTAGCTGGACACAGGGTACTGGCTGGACACACCAGACTGGCTGGACACAGGGTACTGGCTGGACACACCAGACTGGCTGGACACACCAGTCTAGCTGGACACAGGGTACTGGCTGGACACACCAGACTGGCTGGACACACCAGACTGGCTGGACACAGGGTACTGGCTGGACACACCAGACTGGCTGGACACACCAGTCTAGCTGGACACAGGGTACTGGCTGGACACAGGGTACTGGCTGGACACAGGGTACTGGCTGGACACACCAGACTGGCTGGACACAGGGTACTGGCTGGACACACCAGACTGGCTGGACACACCAGTCTAGCTGGACACAGGGTACTGGCTGGACACAGGGTACTGGCTGGACACACCAGTCTAGCTGGACACAGGGTACTGGCTGGACACACCAGACTGGCTGGACACAGGGTACTGGCTGGACAGTGGACCTGCAAGTCCTTCCCTTTCCTGACTTCAGTTTGGAATAGCCTCTGGTGACCTGCTTTCAGTTCAACGGCCAAAAGGCTTTTGTCTTGTTTTCCTTTACAGACTTCCACTGCATGTGATAAATGTACAGTTTTAGTTTATGGACGCATGCCAAAATTTAAATAATTACAAATCAATAACACATTTGCAATAAGCCCCAATGATAAACTCCCAATTCCTCTGACCTGATCTAATTTGTCTAAAATGCTCGTATTTTGTAGTTTTCACCGTGATGAGCTCAGCAGGTCAGGATCGGCCATGTTGTTTTGAGAATGACTACCTCTCCTCCATGTCTTGTCTCTTCCTTCATCGTTGTTGTACCAATAGGGACATGAGGAGAACATCCAATCGGAGCGCTCTCCTGCTGTGATTGACATTCTCGGACAGCGCCAGCCCATCCCCAGCTCCATGTTGACCTACTCGTTATCTTGTGTTAAATCAATTTGTTAAATCACCACCGAGGTCACTTCAACAGCACACTATGAGGAAAAAAGCTTCATATCCTGAAGCCCTTACCGGGACTCAAACCCGGGTCCAGCGTCTGTCAAGCCAACACCTTAACCATTACGCCAAGAGGTCCAACGTGTCCTCACTCTTCTCTGTACAAGTCCCTTACATGTACACGCCGCTCCAATTGCTTCACAGGCACCATCCCATTTCTGACACCAATGTGGTGAATTTGGTGGGTATCCACGACCAGGACTCAAACCAGGGTCCAGCGACTGTCAAGCCAACAACCTTAACCGTTACGCCAAGACGTCTGAACCTCTTGACAAGGTAGGTAACACTAGGTGTTAGGTTACGGTTGCTACAATAGCAACTTAGATATAGCTACACGCTCAGTTGGTAAGAGTGTGACGTTGCAGAGTTGTGGGTTCGATTCCCACTGGGTACTCAATATGCTGTCATTGTACTGTAAACTTGCTTTGGGTCAAAGTGTCTGCTAAATGACTTATTATTATAGCATACATTTGCTTGGTGTTGTATTTACATCAAAAGGAAGGGCTCAGGCGAAAGCAATGCAAGATGATAAAGGACAGTACAATCAAAACAACACACTTCACAATAAGTAGAATTTATTCCAACCTGTCAAAACATGGATTGTGTAAAGGCACATTTGAATGAACACAGTAACAGGTGTTGCTTTGTCACACCATGACAACATCATTTACTGTAACTATATAACACAAAACAAAGTTTGCAGTGGTCTAACAAAGAGGATAATACTTTATGACTGCAATTCATTTAGCACCTGTTTATTGCACAGCACCGTACACAGAGACAGAGACACAGATGGAGAGAAAAGGGGAATACCTAGTCAAAATGCATTCAAATGAAATGTGTCTTCCGCATTTAGGGGGTTGGATAGAGAGAGAAGGGTTGGATAGAGAGAGAAGGAGAAAGGTTGGCTAGAGAGAGAGAAAGGTTGGATAGAAAGAGAGAAAGTTTGGCTAGGTGGAGAGAGAAGGGTTAGAAAGAGAGAGAAGGGAAAGGGGGATACCTAGTCAGTTGTATAACAATGCATTCAACTGAAATGTGTCGTCCGCATTTAGGGGGTTGGATAGATGGAGAGCGAGAGACACAGAGAGCGTGAGAGAGGCGTAGCAGGAAGATAGGAATGATGTGAACCAAGAGATTGTGAGTTCAAATCCCAGGTGAGGACATGATGAATATTAATTACAGTATAGATGAACATGTACAATGTATCTCAACCATGTACGTTAAAAGCACTATTTGAATGTGTTGGTGTCCCAAACCTATTGTTTGGGGCAACTACAAACTTTACGTTCAGGTAATACTTTGAACGCAGTGTTGAGTAAACAAAAAGGCAGTGGATGGAATCAGTTACTAAATAATAATTAGTTGAATCAACTAGATTTTTGTGTTGTTTCAATGTTAAACTTATACTTACCTTCCTCAATATTATAGCTATGAATGCCAATAAGGTCATAGATGTTTTAAATATATTATTACACGTAAATGGAAGGGTCACGCATCTTTCAAGGCTCACAAGTTCAGGCTGCTTTTGTGGGGTAATCACGTTGACGGGTCTCTTTCAAACAAGAGCGATGAAAGAAACTGGTGGAAGAGCCAGTCCTTATTAGATGTTGCAATGCCTTCTCAGACCAGACCGAGTTTGAGACTCTGACGTGGAAAGACATCAGTCAAAAAATATTAGGCTAACAGAAAAAAAAGAATTTGTAATATATACAGTACCAGTCAAAAGTTTGGACACACCCATTCATTCAATGGTTTTTCTTTACTTTGACTATTTTCTACATTGTAGAATAATAGTGAAGACATCCAACCTATGTAATAACACATATGGAATCATGTAGTAATCAAAAAAGTGTTGAAACAAAAAAACAGCCAGCCTTTGCCTTGACAGTTTTGCACACTCTGGGCATTCTCTCAACCAGCTTCATGAGGTAGTCACCTGGAATACATTTCAATTAGCAGGTGTGCCTTTTAAAAAGTTAATTTGTGGAATTTCTTTCCTTCTTAATGCATTTGAGCCAATCAGTGGTGGTGTGACAAAGTAGGGCTGGTATACAAAAGATAGCCCTATTTGGTATAAGATCAAGTCCATATTATGGCAAGAACAGCTCAAATAAGCAAAGAGAAACGACAGTCCATTATTATTTAAGACATGAAGGTCCGTCAACATGGAACATTAAGAACTTTGAACGTTTCTTAAAAAGTGCATTCGCAAAAACCATCAAGCGCTTTGATGAAACTGGCTCTCACGAGGACCGCCACAGGAAAGGAAGACCCAGAGTTACCTCTGCTGCAGAGGATAAGTACATTAGAGTTACCAGCCTTAGATTGCAGCCCAAGTAAATGCTTCACGGAGTTCAAGTAACAGACACATCTCAACATCAACTGTTCAGAGGAGACTGTGTGAATCAGGCCTTCATGGTCAAATTGCTGCAAAGAAACCACTAGTAAAGGACACCAACAGGTGGAAATCTGTCCTTTAGTCTGATGAGTCCAAATCTGAGATTTTTGGTTCCAACCGCCGTGTCTTTGTGAGACGCAGAGTAGGTGAACGGATGGTCTCCACATGTGTGGTTCCCACCGTGAAGCATAGAGGAGGTGTGATGGTGCTTTACTGGTGACACTGTCAGTGATTTATTTAGAATTCAAGGCACACTTAACAAGCATGGCTACCACAGCATTCTGCAGCAATATGCCATCCCATCTGGTTTGAGCTTAGTGGGACTATCATTTGTTTTTTAACAGGACAATGACCCAACACACCTCCAGGCTGTGTAAGGGCTATTTGAAGTGCTGCATCAGATGACCTGGCCTCCACAATCACCCGACCTTATCCTTTTGCGCCCACGGGGCAGTATTTTCATTTTTGGATAAAAAAAATTCCAGTTTTAAACAGGATATTTTGTCACGACAAGATGCTCGACTATGCATATAATTGAGCTTTGGATAGAAAACACTGACGTTTCCAAAACTGCAAAGATATTGTCTGTGAGTGCAACAGAACTGATGTTACAGGCGAAACACAAATACAAATCCAATCAGGAAGTGCCTCATTTTTTGAAAGCGCTTCATGCCAGTGACTCCTTATATGGCTGTGAATGGGCTACGAATGAGCTTACGCTTTCTACGTATTCCCCAAGGTGTCTACAGCATTGTGAAGTCTTTTTACGCATTTATGTTGAAGAATAGCCGTAAGGGACCACATTGAGCAAGTGGTCACATGATGGCTCCCGCAGAAAATCTTGCGTAAAGTACTGAGGTAGCCATTATTCCAATTGCTTCTAATGAGAAACCAATTGTCCCGACGGATATATTATCGAATAGATATGTGAAAAACACCTAGAGGATTGATTCTAAACAACGTTTTCCATGTTTCTGTCAATATTATGGAGCTAATTTGGAAAAAAGTTTGGCGTTAAAGCGGTCGATTTCGCAGCCAAACGTGAAGAACAAACGGGAGCTATTTCGCCTGCAAAAATAATATTTTTGGAAAAAAGGAACATTTGCTATCTAACTGGGAGTCTCCTGAGTGAAAACATCAGAAGTTCTTCAAAGGTAAATGATTTAATTTGATTGCTTTTCTTATTTTCGTGAAAATGTTGCCTGCTGCCAGCAGAGCCTAGCATAGCATTATGCCATGATAAACTTACACAAATGCTTGTCTAGCGTTGGCTGTAAAGCATATTTTGAAAATCTGAGATGACAGTGTGATTAACAAAAGGTTAAGCTGTGTCTCAATATATTTAATTTGTGATTTTCATGAATAGGAAGATTTTCTAGGAAGACTTATGTCCGCTGCGTTATGCTAATTAGTTTGAGGCGATGATTACGCTCCCGGATCTGGGTTTGAGAGTCGCAAGAAGTTAACCCAATTGAGACGGGGCAGCAGCGTAACCCAGTGGTTAGAGCATTGGACTAGTAACCGAAAGGTTGCAAGATCGAATTCCCGAACTGACAAGGTACAAATCTGTCGTTCTGCCCCTGAACAAGGCAGTTAACCCACTGTTCCTAGGCTGTCATTGAAAATAAGATTTTGTTCTTAACTGACATGCCTAGTTAAATAAAGGTTAAAACATTTTTTTAAGATGGTTTGGGATGAGTTGGACCACAGATCGAAGGAAAAGCAGCCAACAAGTGCTCAGCATATGTGGGAATACCATTTCAGGTGAAGCTGGTTGAGATAATGCCAAGTGTGTGCAAAGCTGTCATCAGGTAAAGGGTGAAGAATCTAAAATATATTTATATTTGTTTGACACTTTTTTTTGGTTAGTACATGATTCCATATGTGTTATTTTATAGTTGTGATGTCTTCACTATTATTCTACAATGTAGAAAATAGTACAAATAAAGAAAAACTCTTGAATGAGTAGGTGTGTCCAAACTTTTTGACTGCTACTGTGTGTGTGTGTGTGTATATATATATATATAATACACAACTGTTTACAGTATAATCGAGGTGATGGCATTGGAAATCCTTTTGGCTGCTTCTGTTCTGTAGGTGGCACTGTGGCCTCTTTTCAAAGGATGGGTCCCAATCTCTCAAAAGCCCCGGGATCCAGTTGGACAGGGGTGGTCTTCTAGTTACTGGGATGACAACCCAACTTGAGATAAATATGGCAGAGGCTCAATTAAGTTAGTCATCTTGACTACTTTCTTAGGTCATTCTCTCGGACACCAAAAGATTTTAAAAAATAAATACATTTTAAAAAGTGTTGATAGGGGACAGAATGGGGTCAGACCATTAAATAATTGGCATACACATTACTCTTACAGAATTTCCACGTGGGCAAGGTTTTTTGAAATGTAACCAATGCCTATTGGATGGCAAGAAGGGTCTCCCGACCCCTCCTTTCTCAACCTCCAGTATTTATGCTGCAATAGTTTGTACTGGGGGGCTAGGGTCAGTCTGTTATATCTGGAGTATTTCTCCTGTCTTATCCGTGTCTTGTGTGAATTTAAGTATGCCGTCTCTAATTCTCTTTCTTTCTCTCTCTCGGAGGACCTGAGCCCTAGGACCATACCTTAGGACTACCTGGCCTGATGACTCCTTGCTGTCCCCAGTCCACCTGGTCATGCTGCTGCTCCAGGTTCAACTGTTCTGCCTGCGGCTATGGAACCCTGACCTGTTCACCGGACGTTCTACCTTTCCCAGACCTGCTGTTTTCAACTCTCTAGAGACAGCAGGAGCGGTAGAGATACTCTGAATGATCGGCTATGAAAAGCCAACAGACATTTACTCCTGATGTGCTGACCAGTTGCACCCTCTACAACCACTGTGATTTTATTATTTGACCCTGCTGGTCATCTATGAACATTTGAACATTTTGGCCATGTTCTGTTATAATCTCCACCCGGCACAGCCAGAAGAGGACTGGCCACCCCTCATAGCCTGGTTCCTCTCTAGGTTTCTTCCAAGGTTCTGGCCTTTCTATGGAGTTTTTCCTAGCCACTGTGCTTCTACGCCTGCATTGCTTGCTGTTTGGGGATTTAGGCTGGGTTTCTGTACAGCACGTTGTGACATCAGCTGATGTAAGAAGAGCTTTTTAAATACCTTTTATTGATTGATTTTAACCAAGACCAATCATTTATAAACAAACTTATTCGGATATAACATAAGCACAGCAGATCCCCTTATTGTATGGGACACTTTTAAAATGTGTCTTTAGAGGCCATGCAATTCAATACTCATCTTTAAAACCAAAGTACTTTAGGTCAAAATACTTCTATTAACAATGGGAAATAGAGGGACTAACAGTATAGATAGAAAGCAACAAAAAAAACTGTACCAGAAAGGCACCAAATAAGTTAGGAAATAAACAAAAATAACTGGATTTAAGAAAGATCAAGAGTAATGTGTTATAAAAAAAAGCAAACTGGATGGAATATGAAAATTCACCAAATTAAATTTTTATCTTCAACATAGAAATGCTACCAAAATAATTTACTGAAACTTGTTACAAATGATGGAGTCATCCATGATTCACCAAACAACATTTTGAAAGAGGAAACAAAGTACTTTAAGCATATGTTTTAGTTTCAGTCTCCTCCATCTCCACTAACCAAAATGAATTGTATGGATTTTTTTCTATTAATAATGTTAAATTAACAGCTGTACAGAGAGACTCATGTGGAGGCCAAATTACAGAGGAGGAATTTATTGATGCAATTAAAGCCTTTAAGTCCAGGAAAACTTCAGGGCTGGGTGGCATACCAGTTGAGGTATATCAAATATTTGTTAATGTACTCAGAGGACCGTTATTAGCATGTTTTAACCACTCTTAAAAAATTGCAGGCTATCCAATACTCAGGATTAAGGTCTGATTTCACTATTATTGAAACAGGAACCAAGTGGTAAATTTAAAATATCTAGTCCATTTGAAAAATTGGAGGCCCCTTTCAGTGGTGTGCATACCTTTTTTAATTATATTGTCGGATATTATTAATCGTAATCAGACAGGCTTTTTATATGGGCGATACATTGGAGGTAATATAAGACAAGTACTGGAAAAAATAGAACGCTATGAAAAATCCGGGAAACCAGGCCTGGTATTCATAGCTGACTTTGAAAATGCTTTTGATACAACTGGAAGTTATACATAAATGCCTGGAATATTTCTATTTTGGAGAATCTCTTATACAATGGCTTACAGTTATGTATAGTAACCCTAGGTGTATAGTAAATAATGGCCACTTCTCAGAAAGTATTAAACTGTCAAGAGGAATAAAACAAGGTTGTCCACTATCGGCATATCTATTTATTATGTCCATTGAAATGTTAGCTGTTAAAATCTGATCCCAAAATAATATCAAGCGGCTAGAAATTCAGGGCTAAAAACAAAGGTGTCATTGTACGCTGATGATTCATGCTTTCATTTTAATCCATAATTTGGATCCCTCCATAGCCTCATAGAGGATCTAGAAAATGTTTCTAACCTCTCAGGATTATGATAAGTGTATTATATTATGTAGGTATTGGATCACAAACAAATAATGTGTCACCCCGTGTTCAAGAATGGTCTTTTTTCCTTTATTCAGATTACAACCGCTTACTTTTGGTTATTTGAAAATTAAATAATCTCCAAAATATAGCCATTTTTAAAACCAACCATAGAAAGTTGGTTCAAATTTAAGTTTAATCCACCAGAAAAGACCGAAGAAATATTACAACAAATATGGTTAAACTCAAATACTAATTGTTAAAAAATAGTTTGTCCTCAATTGCAACAATCACTACTGAGTTCCAAACTGCCTGTGGAAGCAACGTCAGCACAATAACTGTTCATCGGGAGCTTCATGAAATAGGTGTCCATGGCTGAGCAGCTGCAGACAAGCCTAAGATCACCATGTGCAATGCCTAGCATCGCCTGGAGTGGTGTAAAGCTCGCCACCACTCTGGAGCAGTGGAAACGTGTTCTCTGGAGTGATGAATCACGCTTCACCATCTGGCATTCCGACAGACTAATTTGGGTTTGGCGGAATCCAGGAGAATGCTACCTGCCCCAATGCATAGCAGCAACTGTAAAGTTTGGTGGAATAATTGTCTGTAGCTGTTCATGTTTTGGGCTAGCCCACTTCCAGTGAAGGTTAATGCTACAGCATTCTAGATGATTCTGTGCTTCCAACTTTGTGGCAAAAGTTTGGGGAAGGCCCTTTCCTGTTTCAGCATGACAATGCCCCCGTGAACAAAGCGAGGTTCATACAGAAATGGTTTGTCGAGATCAGTGTGGAAGAACTTGATTGGCCTGCACAGAGCCCTGACCTCAACCCCATCCAACACCTTTGGGTTGAATTGGAACGCCAACTGCGAGCCAGGCCTAATAGCCATCAGTGCCCGACCTCACTAATGCTCGTGGCTGAATGGATGCAAGTCCACACAGCAATGTTCATACATCTAGTGGAAAGCCTTCCTAGAAGAGTGGAGGCTGTTATAGCAGCAAAGGGGAGGACAAACTCAACCTTAATGCTCATGATTTTGTAATTAGGTTTTCAATGAGCAGGTGTCCACATACTTTTGGACATGTAGTGTATATGGGGGATACAACCATCTCTGCAGATTTTGCTGGGGAGAGACGGAATCATTAAATCACTTGTTTTGATACTGCCCATATGTAGCTTGTTTTTGGTTGAGGTTCAGGAATGGCTGAAGAATTACAACATTTACCTGGAGGTAACTATGCAAATAGCACCGCTGGGTAATTTGAAAAAAATAAAAATAAAAGATAACTAACCTAAAATATACTGTGTCTGTAAAATGTATATAGAATGTATAAACTGGAAGTAGAAGCCTAAGTATTGTAGTCCATTCGTTTACTCCAATTAGGGGAGGGATGGTAGGATTAGGGGGAAAAGATAAAGAAGGAAAATATATACACAAAATATATATTTACCCCCAAAATATATTGGGGATTGGAAATGCGGATAATTAAATGGATAGAAGCCACAATCTGCAATATTAAAGCTGATCTACCCCCTAAAAACAGATATTGAATTAACTGGCCAGACTATGGCTTGTTTGTTTTGATTATTCATGTATTTTTCTGAGTTTGGCTGTCAAGACCCTGTGGGTCTCTATGCGCCAAGTACTCTCTCATATTCACAGCTGATGCCCAGTTGCCATGGAGTGTGTTTCAGGGGGGAATTCACCCAACCCCATTCTGTCAGTGTCAGGCAGCGAAGACAATCCCCCCTTGCCACCCCCCGTCACCCTCTAGACCAGCCCTGTCTGTTCCATGGGCCGAGGTAGGCTGAAAATGCTCAACTCAACAAGTTATTTACATTTGTCACCCAAACAGGATTCTTTAAAGGATGTTACTTTTGTAGGCCATTTCATTTCAATCTAGAGGACATTTCTCCAAAAGGTACAATCTTTGTCCCCATGTGCAGTTGCAAACCGTGGCTTTTTGATGTCTGTTTTGGAGCAGTGGCTTCTTCCTTGCTGAGCGGCCTTTCAGGTTATGTCTATAGGACTCGTTTTACTGTGGATATAGATACTTTTGTACCGTTTCCTCCAGCATCTTCAGCATCTATGCTGTTGTTCTGGGATTGATTGGCATTTCTCGCACCAAAGTACTCTCTAGGATCTCTAGGAGACAGAACACGTCTCCTTCCTGAGCGATGGGACCATGGTCCCATGGTGTTCATACTTGCGTGCTATTGTTTGTACAGGTGAACGTGATACCTTTTTTGGGGGAATTTCTACCCCAATTGTCCAATTGTTGTAGTAGCTACTATCTTGTCTCATCGCTACAACTCCCGTATGGGCTCGGGAGAGACGAAGGTTGAAAGTAATGCGTCCTCCGATACACAACCCAACCTAGCCGCACTGCGCACAGCGCGCATCCAACCCGGAAGCCAGCCGCACCAATGGGTCGGAGGAAACACCCGCTACAGGAGTCGCTGATGAGACAAGGACATCCCTACCGACCAAGACCGCCCTAACCCGGACGACGCTAGGCCAATTGTGCGTCGCCCCATGGACCTCCCGGTCGGGGCCGGTTATGACAGAGCCTGGGTGCGAACCCAGAGTCTCTGATGGCACAGCTGGCGCTGCAGTACAGCGCCCTTAACCACTGCACCACCCGGGAGGCCCTTGAACGTGGTACCTTCAGGCATTTGGAAATTGCTCCCAAGGATGAACCAGACTTGTGGAGGTCTACAATATTTTTTCTGAGGTCTTGGCTGATTTCCCCATGATGATTTCCCCATGATGTCAAGCAAAAAGGCACAGGTACACCTCCAATTGACTCAAATTATGTCAATTAGTTTATCAGAAGCTTATAAAACCATAATGGAATTTTCTGGAATTTTCCAAGCTGTTTAAAGGCACAGTCAACTTAGTATATGTAAACTTCTGACCCACTGGAATTGTGATACAGTGAATTATAAGTGAAATAATCTGTAAACTATTGTTGGAAAAATTACTTGTGTCATGCACAAAGTAGATGTCCTAACCGACTTGCCAAAACTATAGTTTGTTAACAAGAAATTTGTGGAGTGGTTGAAAAACGAGTTTTAATGACTCCAACCTAAGTGTATGTAAACTTCCGACTTCAACTGCATTTCCCTTTAAGTGTCTGAAGAGACGTCATGAATTAATGGGATTGTATTTAAAAGGAACGTTTAGCCTGTGATTTAACCAACATATATATTGCTTTCATTATTTACTGCTCTATTCTTCAAGTTAGACGTTGGTTAAATCACAAACATAGGCTAAACATTCATTTTAAATACAATCCCATTTGTCTTGTTTATTCTTTATAAGTAGGCCTAGGTAACAACTAAGTACGGACTAAGATGCACCAAGCTCAGTGCTCCAACAGGCTTTAAGACAACTAGGCTGTATAGGGCCTACTTGTGTTAACCAGGTCAAACACTATGAATCAAGGCATTGGTTAGGACTCAATCTCGATTCCAGTGGTCTTGTTGGACATGCAAAGTTTCACTGTGAAAATAAGTGATGAAGAAGTGCGCACGGCACTCCTGACCTGAATAAAATGTGGGCACCCACTCCTTCCTCTCACACACCCCGTCTAGCGGATTTGAATGTGACAGGAACATGGACGGTGGCGTATTAATATCCATAACCTATCCATGTGATCTGCGAGTTCGCCCGTTGGAGCTCTCTCGAAGTCACTCAGAATAAATACAGTTATGCTGCTCTACCCCCACGTAGCTCTACACCCACTGTTAATGCAAATTCCTTGCAAGCGTCCGAGTTCTGCGCAGAGATACAAAGACACTTAGATCTAAAATGTTTTGAAATTACGACTATTAGCCAACAGACGTTTGAGAATAGTTGAAATACTAATTACCTGCAAAAGATAGATTCACAAACATCTCCGTGCCAAATAAGATAACGTTACAGGCTACAGCACTCATTCCCGTTGATAGACTATCATTAAACATTATCAACAGCGTAAATATAATATGTTCTTTTCAATAATGACTATTGGATACGTTGTGATTATACTGGTCTTACCTGCACGAGACAGTAAGTTCAATTTTAGTCGCAGGTACGGTGGAGTTGAGCGGGTCGAAGTCCCCAATTGTGGCCATGGTCAAGCTTTAGATCAGTTCCTCTTCAATGTGAACTTCTCAACGATGTTCAGCCACTACTCTTGGCCGATATTTTGTTTGAAAATATCTCCCTTCGCCTGGAAAAAAGAGACAAAGGCACCAAATAGCTGCGTTTGTTGACACACGTCTTCAGAGTTGAGCGCGAGGAGCATACCTGTGGGTGAGGCAGGTTGGGCAGCGCTCGAGACGTTCCATGGTGTGGTGGAGGAGCGCGACAGAACGTTGTGCGCGTCACTGGAAAGCACGGACGGGTCCTTCGCTCCATATTTCTGTTTAACCATCGGCAGGTGGAAGCAGAGCCTTTCAGAAGTTGTTGGCAGCAGAATGTTGGATTTCAAGTTAATGCGGCATTAAAGAGTGTTTTCTATGAAGCTCAACTGTATATTTGTTTTCTTTTTAATTGTGATATTGTCCCACTATAGGTCACCAGTGGAGCTTCCCAGTTGGGAACAGTTAGGACAAAAAGGAGGAGGGGGAGGGGAGGGGGGGTGGACCACCATAGAAAATGTTTCAATAATAAATCAACATGTAAAAAGTGTTGGCTTGCCAAATAGGTTGCTGTCGCCAAATTACCAGAACAATATAATTAGATAATGAATTATATCATTCTATATAGACTAATCATAATGCATTATATGATATCTGTGATCAAAACACTGGGTTTGCAGAGAATGTGAAAATCAGAACAGCCAGCAGAGCCAATCTATAGCCAGTGGCCTGTTTCTCTGCACATCTTTTAAAGTCTAAAATATAGGACCAATGATTCAGGGTAGAAATGATTGTACATACAAACAAACAAACCTTTGTTTCTTCTTTATTCATAATTACCACCTGCAGATCAATTCACCTTTATCAATGTAGCCTCACTGGCGACAATTAAAGAGCAATTTAAAAAGGAACAAACATGATAAAATAAAAACATGTCAATCTATTGACACAGACAATAGAAGTAAAATGAGTGTGCAACGAAGCATTTCAGTCAAATCAAGAGGGGTACAAAAATAATAATAATCATACTAAATGTACTATATTCAACTAGTTTTAATTAGTTGGGGAAATTACATGCAAAAACATGGATGAGTTGAACAATCGCTTGAGGTGCTTGTGTAATTCTAAAAGGTAAGTGCCCAGTGTGAAGTGAGTGGTATGGATCAACTGTAAACAATCTAGGGGCTCTAGGGCTGCCTATGGCCACCAACAGGGACCTATAGGAATAGAACCAAGTGCCACCAATGTATCCTACCATGGACATAAAATGTATCATACCAGAGAAATATTGAATATCAGAGTTGATTAGTACAGGATATGATGGTAGTAAAATAATTTAAATCATAAAAAATAAAAAAGTAAACATCTCTCAAATTCAGGTGGGAGGAGTGGTTTATTTTTGATTTTAAAGGATTAGACAGTGAAAGCAACCGGTTAAGCTTACAATGAAGTCCGGGTTTGGACGGTGTAGGCCGTCATTGTAAATACGAATTTGTTCTTTTAACTGACTTTCCTAGTTAAATAAAGGTTAAATAAAAAATACTGTTGGAGGATTGAATGAGACAGAGAATGGACAATTGAGGTATACCCAGATGTACAATATTGCATCAGTCCGCACACTGGTTGACAAGTGAGAGTACTCTAGAAAAGGTAACATCTCGCACCAATATCCTTAAATCGTGGCCAGTCTCATCTTCCTGATCTGAAAGGCTTGTTTCGGATCTCAAAGAGGAACTGAGAACATGGAGAGGATAGGATGGATAGGGAGAGATCCCTGTTCAGTGGCAGCGAACTGATCCAGTCCACTGGCTCATGCAGCAATAAGAGAGCTTTTACTAGGCCATTAATGAAGTGTTCAAGTGCTAGAAGTTATCGGAATCTTCTAGTTCCGAGTTGGACATTTCAATTGAAAGACCCTCCATGTCGCAATTACAAGTGGGAAACGGAGTTGAGACGTTTCACCACGGACTAAGCTTTGACCTTTTCAACCAAAACATGGCAACAAATCATTTTTTGACAATTACAATCTTCTCAATATGGATAATGTAGCTAGTCTGACAATACTGTGAATGTTAAGCAAACTAGCGGACTTAATTATTAACAATGTTAGGGCCTCTTTATACTACTTTGAGGACAAACTAGGTCCAGAAGTGATACTTGTGTATTGTAACGAGACAGATCTAGATTCAAAACTTTTAAAGAGATGTCTCCCACACTACCTCCAGGGGCTTAAGTCACAAAGAGAGGTCATGTTCCAGGCTGACTACATTGCAGTCATGCCGCTCGCACTGACCAATGGTTCTGTGCCATGTCTTTGACTGCACAGTCAGGTTTCAGATTGCTAGATCTGATGCAGTAAGATTATATGTTTAACACCTATCCAGGTGTTGCGAGCCGACTGCAAGGTAGTCGGTCTGGAACGCAGCCACAAAGTACATAAAATGATAAAAGGCTGATAGCAGTGTGGCTCGGAGCCATCATGTCGCACAACTGAGAGAAAAAAAGTTGAGAGATGAAGTGACTGAGCATACGAATAGCTGTCAGAAGTGGGCTCAAATCTAAACCTTGTGAAGGACTTTTAAAGAACTTTCAACACAGCCAACTAATAGGCCTGGCTTCTGGTATGTGGTCTGAAGCCCAGGTAATGGTGTCACCTGGATCTGTTCACGCCACAACCGTAGGAGTCAGCATGACAGCACAAACAGGTCTGGGACCAGTCTAATGATGGTGTGTAGAAGACCATGTGAAAATGTTTTGTATGGCAACAACACAACATTTCTTTGTTTAAATTTCTGCACATAAAAGTGACTTAACAGACCTTAAAAGTCTAACTATTAAAAACCAGTAACCAATTCAAAAATAGGCTGATAGGATTCAACATATTCAATTCTACAGAATTAAGCTACATCCAGCTTGATATGACTTTTCTATGCCAAACAGAAACAGCATGTTTCTATTGCCCTGACACACTTAGCTAGTGCTGTTTGTTGACAACCACAGTACACGCACTACAATTATAGGGTAAAGCTTCCTTTTGATTCGGCACTGAATAGCAGCTTCTGATTCGGCACGGAATAGCAGCTTCTGATTCGGCACTGAATAGCAGCTTCTGATTCGGCACTGAATAGCAGATTTTTTTGAGTGTTCGTTCACTACAGAGAAGTGTGGTGTCTTCGATTTAGGACGGATCGACACGTTAAATCCAAAATAATTACTTTAAAAACAGAAAAGAAATAACTCCACATAAGCTTTGAATGCTCTGCATGTAACAAGTCAATTTTACTCTGACCACACTCATAGCACCGAATCCATAAGAAAAATGCTCCATACGTTAAAGTACAATGGTCATCTGTCTCTTATTGTGTGGCTGACATTGCCACCCCCCCGAGACACTCCCTGAATCGACAAAAAAATATGCCAAACAAAAAAGGAATAACTCCAGGGAGAAAGTTGGAAATGCATGAATAAAAAAAGATGTATTTTTAAAAGAGAAATTAAAGAACAAAATAAACCCAGGGTATGTAATGTTTGAGATGTGTATGTATATAAAAAAATAATTAAAAACACTTTTAAAGCAACAAATATAAAAGGACACTTCAACCCCTGAATAGAGTAGAAAAGTTTGGCACTTTTTATTTTTATTAGAGTCCATACGAGATGCATCTTCCCTTGATGGAGATGAATGCGGATTGTGGACCGCAATTCAATAGGACGGGATTTAGTGGGAGAGGGGTGGGGTGGGGGGGTCAGGGCCCATATTCACAGAGCCTCACGGTAGGAGTGCTGATCTAGAATCAGGCCTTCCTGTCCATATGATCTAACAGGAAAAACTGATCCTATATCAGCATTCCTACTCTGAGACACTTTATGAATACAATGATTACGGGCCCGGAGCTCACATTTGGGGTGGGGAGACCTGACCCTAGATTAGACGATGCTGTTGGTGCCCCGGAGGCCCACGCCACGGG